>NW_026112521.1:0-109745 GCF_024323335.1 Lathyrus oleraceus
ATTCAATCAAATTTCATGGGTTTAACATCAACATTTTCATCATTCCCACAATTCAATCAAATTTCATGGGTTTAACATCATCATTTTCATCATTCCGACAATTCAATCAAATTTCATGGGTTTAACATCAACATTTTCATCATTCCCACAATTCAATCAAATTTCATGGGTTTAACATCATCATTTCTATAATTCCCACAACTCAATCAAATTTCATGGGTTTAACAACAACATTTTCATCATTCCCACAATTCAATCAAATTTCATGGGTTAACATCATCATTTCTATAATTCCCTTAACTCAATCAAATTTCATGGGTTTTAACATCAACATTTTCATCATTCCCATAACTCAATCAAATTTCATGGGTTTAACATCAACATTTTCATCATTCCCACAATTGAATCAAATTTCATGGGTTTAACATCATCATTCTATAATTCCCACAATTCAATCATATTTCATGGGTTTAACACCATCATTTTCATCATTCCCACAACTCAATCAAATTTCATGGGTTTAACATCAACATTTTCATCATTCCCACAATTCAATCAAATTTAATGGGTTTAACATCATCATTTCTATAATTCCCACAATTCAATCAAATTTCATGGGTTTAACATCATCATTTCTATAATTCCCACAATTCAATCAAATTTCATGGGTTTAACATCACATTTTCATCATTCCGACAATTCAATCAATTTCATGGGTTTAACATCATCATTTTCATCATTCCGACAATTCAATCAAATTTCATGGGTTTAACATCAACATTTTCATCATTCCCACAATTCAATCAAATTTCATGGGTTTAACATCATCATTTCTATAATTCCCACAACTCAATCAAATTTCATGGGTTTAACATCATATTTCATCATTCGCACAATTCAATCAATTTCATGGGTTTAACATCAACATTTTTCATCATTCCCACAATTCAATCAAATTAATGGTTTAACATCATCATTTCTATAATTCCCACAATTCAATCAAATTTCATGGGTTTAACATCATCATTTTCATCATTCCGACAATTCAATCAAATTTCATGGGTTTAACATCAACATTTTCATCATTCCCACAATTCAATCAAATCTCATGGGTTTAACATCATCATTTCTATAATTCCCACAATTCAATAAAATTTCATGGGTTTAACATCATCACTTTCGTCATTCCCACAACTCAATCAAATTTCATGGGTTTAAAATCAACATTTTCATCATTCCCACAATTCAATCAAATTTCATGGGTTTAACATCATCATTTCTATAATTCCCACAATTCAATCAAATTTCATGGGTTTAAAATCAACATTTTCATCATTCCCACAATTCAATCAAATTTCATGGGTTTAACATCATCATTTCTATAATTCGCACGATTCAATAAAATTTCATGGGTTTAACATCATCATTTTCATCATTCCCACAACTCAAACAAATTTCATGGGTTTAACATCAACATTTTCATCATTCCCACAATTCAATCAAATCTCATGGGTTTAACATCATCATTTCTATAATTCCCACAATTCAATAAAATTTCATGGGTTTAACATCATCACTTTCATCATTCCCACAACTCAATCAAATTTCATGGGTTTAACAACAACATTTTCATCATTCCCACAATTCAATCAAATTTCATGGGTTAAACATCATCATTTCTATAATTCCCTTAACTCAATCAAATTTCATGGGTTTAACATCAACATTTTCATCATTCCCATAACTCAATCAAATTTCATGGGTTTAACATCAACATTTTCATCATTCCCACAATTGAATCAAATTTCTTGGGTTTAACATCATCATTTCTATAATTCCCACAATTCAATCATATTTCATGGGTTTAACACCATCATTTTCATCATTCCCACAACTCAATCAAATTTCATGGGTTTAACATCAACATTTTCATCATTCCCACAATTCAATCAAATTTAATGGGTTTAACATCATCATTTCTATAATTCCCACAATTCAATCAAATTTCATGGGTTTAACATCATCATTTCTATAATTCCCACAATTCAATCAAATTTCATGGGTTTAACATCAACATTTTCATCATTCCGACAATTCAATCAAATTTCATGGGTTTAACATCATCATTTTCATCATTCCGACAATTCAATCAAATTTCATGGGTTTAACATCAACATTTTCATCATTCCCACAATTCAATCAAATTTCATGGGTTTAAAATCAACATTTTCATCATTCTCACAATTCAATCAAATTTCATGGGTTTAACATCATCATTTCTATAATTCGCACGATTCAATCAAATTTCATGGGTTTAACATCATCATTTTCATCATTCCCACAACTCAACCAAATTTCATGGGTTTAACATCAACATTTTCATCATTCCCACAATTCAATCAAATCTCATGGGTTTAACATCATCATTTCTATAATTCCCACAATTCAATAAAATTTCATGGGTTTAACATCAACACTTTCATCATTCCCACAACTCAATCAAATTTCATGGGTTTAACATCAACATTTTCATCATTCCCACAATTCAATCAAATTTCATGGGTTTAACATCATTATTTCTATAATTCCCACAACTCAATCAAATTTCATGGGTTTAACATCAACATTTTCATCATTCCCACAATTCAATCAAATTTCATGGGTTTAACATCAGCATTTCTATAATTCCCACAATTCAATCAAATTTCATGGGTTTAACATCATCATTTTCATCATTCCGACAATTCAATCAAATTTCATGGGTTTAACATCAACATTTTCATCATTCCCACAATTCAATCAAATCTCATGGGTTTAACATCATCATTTCTATAATTCCCACAATTCAATAAAATTTCATGGGTTTAACATCATCACTTTCATCATTCCCACAACTCAATCAAATTTCATGGGTTTAACATCAACATTTTCATCATTCCCACAATTCAATCAAATTTCATGGGTTAAACATCATCATTTCTATAATTCCTAAAACTCAATCAACTTTCATGGGTTTAACATCAACATTTTCATCATTCCCACAATTCAATCAAATTTCATGGGTCAAACATCATCATTTCTATAATTCCCACAATTCAATCAAATTTCATGGGTTTAACACCATCATTTTCATCATTCCCACAACTCAATCAAATTTCATGGGTTTAACATCAACATTTTCATCATTCCCACAATTCAATCAAATTTCATGGGTTTAACATCATCATTTCTATAATTCCCACAACTCAATCAAATTTCATGGGTTTAACATCCTCCTTTCTATAATTCCCACAATTCCATCAAATTTCATGGTTTTAACAACAACATTTTCATCTTTCTAACAATTCAATCAAATTTCATGGGTTTAACACCAACATTTTCATCTTTCCCACAATTCAATCAAATTACATGGGTTTAACATCATCATTTCTATAATTCCCACAATTCAATCAAATTTCATGGGTTTAAAATCAACATTTTCATCATTCTCACAATTCAATCAAATTTCATGGGTTTAACATCATCATTTCTATAATTCGCACGATTCAATAAAATTTCATTGGTTTAACATCATCATTTTCATCATTCCCACAACTCAACCAAATTTCATGGGTTTAACATCAACATTTTCATCATTCCCACAATTCAATCAAATCTCATGGGTTTAACATCATCATTTCTATAATTCCCACAATTCAATAAAATTTCATGGGTTTAACATCAACACTTTCATCATTCCCACAACTCAATCAAATTTCATGGGTTTAACATCAACATTTTCATCATTCCCACAATTCAATCAAATTTCATGGGTTTAACATCATTATTTCTATAATTCCCACAACTCAATCAAATTTCATGGGTTTAACATCAACATTTTCATCATTCCCACAATTCAATCAAATTTCATGGGTTTAACATCAGCATTTCTATAATTCCCACAATTCAATCAAATTTCATGGGTTTAACATCATCATTTTCATCATTCCGACAATTCAATCAAATTTCATGGGTTTAACATCAACATTTTCATCATTCCCACAATTCAATCAAATCTCATGGGTTTAACATCATCATTTCTATAATTCCCACAATTCAATAAAATTTCATGGGTTTAACATCATCACTTTCATCATTCCCACAACTCAATCAAATTTCATGGGTTTAACATCAACATTTTCATCATTCCCACAATTCAATCAAATTTCATGGGTTAACATCATCATTTCTATAATTCCCAAAACTCAATCAACTTTCATGGGTTTAACATCAACATTTTCATCATTCCCACAATTCAATCAAATTTCATGGGTCAAACATCATCATTTCTATAATTCCCACAATTCAATCAAATTTCATGGGTTTAACACCATCATTTTCATCATTCCCACAACTCAATCAAATTTCATGGGTTTAACATCAACATTTTCATCATTCCCACAATTCAATCAAATTTCATGGGTTTAACATCATCATTTCTATAATTCCCACAACTCAATCAAATTTCATGGTTTAACATCCTCCTTTCTATAATTCCCACAATTCCATCAAATTTCATGGTTTTAACACAACATTTTCATCTTTCTAACAATTCAATCAAATTTCATGGGTTTAACACCAACATTTTCATCTTTCCCACAATTCAATCAAATTACATGGGTTTAACATCATCATTTCTATAATTCCCACAATTCAATCAAATTTCATGGGTTTAACATCAACATTTTCATCATTCCCACAATTCAATCAAATTTCATGGGTTTAACATCATCATTTCTATAATTCCCACAATTCAATAAAATTTCATGGGTTTAACATCATCATTTTCATCATTCCCACAACTCAATCAAATTTCATGGGTTTAACATCAACATTTTCATCATTCCCACAATTCAATCAAATCTCATGGGTTTAACATCATCATTTCTATAATTCCCACAATTCAATAAATTTCATGGGTTTAACATCAACACTTTCATCATTCCCACAACTCAATCAAATTTCATGGGTTTAACATCAACATTTTCATCATTCCCACAATTCAATCAAATTTCATGGGTTTAACATCATTATTTCTATAATTCCCACAACTCAATCAAATTTCATGGGTTTAACATCAACATTTTCATCATTCCCACAATTCAATCAAATTTCATGGGTTTAACATCAGCATTTCTATAATTCCCACAATTCAATCAAATTTCATGGGTTAACATCATCATTTTCATCATTCCGACAATTCAATCAAATTTCATGGGTTTAACATCAACATTTTCATCATTCCCACAATTCAATCAAATCTCATGGGTTTAACATCATCATTTCTATAATTCCCACAATTCAATAAAATTTCATGGGTTTAACATCATCACTTTCATCATTCCCACAACTCAATCAAATTTCATGGGTTTAACATCAACATTTTCATCATTCCCACAATTCAATCAAATTTCATGGGTTAAACATCATCATTTCTATAATTCCTAAAACTCAATCAACTTTCATGGGTTTAACATCAACATTTTCATCATTCCCACAATTCAATCAAATTTCATGGGTCAAACATCATCATTTCTATAATTCCCACAATTCAATCAAATTTCATGGGTTTAACACCATCATTTTCATCATTCCCACAACTCAACCAAATTTCATGGGTTTAACATCAACATTTTCATCATTCCCACAATTCCATCAAATTTCATGGGTTTAACATCAACATTTTCATCATTCTGACAATTCAATCAAATTTCATGGGTTTAACACCAACATTTTCATCTTTCCCACAATTCAATCAAATTACATCGGTTTAACATCATCATTTCTATAATTCCCACAATTCAATCAAATTTCATGGGTTTAACATCAACATTTTCATCATTCCGACAATTCAATCAAATTTCATGGGTTAAACATCATCATTTCTATAATTCCCAAAACTCAATCAAATTTCATGGGTTTAACATCAACATTTTCATCATTCCCATAACTCAATCAAATTTCATGGGTTTAACATCAACATTTTCATCATTCCCACAATTGAATCAAATTTCATGGGTTTAACATCATCATTTCTATAATTCCCACAATTCAATCAAATTTCATGGGTTTAACATCAACATTTTCATCATTCCCACAACTCAATCAAATTTCATGGGTTTAACATCTACATTTTCATCATTCCCACTATTCAATCAAATTTCAAGGGTTTAACATCCTCCTTTCTATAATTCCCACAATTCAATCAAATTTCATGGTTTTAACAACAACATTTTCATCTTTCTAACAATTCAATCAAATTTCATGGGTTTAACATCATCATTTTCATCACTCCCACAATTCAATCAAATTTCATGGGTTTAACATCATCATTTCTATAATTCCCACAATTCAATCAAATTTCATGGGTTTAAAATCAACATTTTCATTATTCTCACAATTCAATCAAATTTCATGGGTTTAACATCATCATTTCTATAATTCGCACGATTCAATAAAATTTCATGGGTTTAACATCATCATTTTCATCATTCCCACAACTCAAACAAATTTCATGGGTTTAACATCAACATTTTCATCATTCCCACAATTCAATCAAATCTCATGGGTTTAACATCATCATTTCTATAATTCCCACAATTCAATAAAATTTCATGGGTTTAACATCATCACTTTCATCATTCCCACAACTCAATCAAATTTTCATGGGTTTAACATCAACATTTTCATCATTCCCACAATTCAATCAAATTTCATGGGTTTAACATCATTATTTCTATAATTCCCACAACTCAATCAAATTTCATGGGTTTAACATCAGCATTTTCATCATTCCCACAATTCAATCAAATTTCATGGGTTTAACATCATCATTTCTATAATTCCCACAACTCAATCAAATTTCATGGGTTTAACAACAATATTTTCATCATTCGCACAATTCAATCAAATTTCATGGGTTTAACATCAACATTTTCATCATTCCCACAATTCAATCAAATTTCATGGGTTTAACATCATCATTTCTATAATTCCCACAATTCAATCAAATTTCATGGGTTTAACATCATCATTTTCATCATTCCGACAATTCAATAAAATTTCATGGGTTTAACATCAACATTTTCATCATTCCACAATTAAATCAAATCTCATGGGTTTAACATCATCATTTCTATAATTCCCACAATTCAATAAAATTTCATGGGTTTAACATCATCACTTTCATCATTCCCACAACTCAATCAAATTTCATGGGTTTAACATCAACATTTTCATCATTCCCACAATTCAATCAAATTTCATGGGTTAAACATCATCATTTCTATAATTCCTAAAACTCAATCAACTTTCATGGGTTTAACATCAACATTTTCATCATTCCCACAATTCAATCAAATTTCATGGGTCAAACATCATCATTTCTATAATTCCCACAATTCAATCAAATTTCATGGGTTTAACACCATCATTTTCATCATTCCCACAACTCAACCAAATTTCATGGGTTTAACATCAACATTTTCATCATTCCCACAATTCCATCAAATTTCATGGGTTTAACATCAACATTTTCATCATTCTGACAATTCAATCAAATTTCATGGGTTTAACACCAACATTTTCATCTTTCCCACAATTCAATCAAATTACATCGGTTTAACATCATCATTTCTATAATTCCCACAATTCAATCAAATTTCATGGGTTTAACATCAACATTTTCAACATTCCCACAACTCAATCAAATTTCATGGGTTTAACATCTACATTTTCATCATTCCCACTATTCAATCAAATTTCAAGGGTTTAACATCCTCCTTTCTATAATTCCCACAATTCAATCAAATTTCATGGTTTTAACAACAACATTTTCATCTTTCTAACAATTCAATCAAATTTCATAGGTTTATCATCATCAATTTCATCACTCCCACAATTCAATCAAATTTCATGGGTTTAACATCATCATTTCTATAATTCCTACAATTCAATCAAATTTCATGGGTTTAAAATCAACATTTTCATCATTCCCACAATTCAATCAAATTTCATGGGTTTAACATCCTCATTTCTATAATTCGCACGATTCAATAAAATTTCATGGGTTTAACATCATCATTTTCATCATTCCCACAACTCAAACAAATTTCATGGGTTTAACATCAACATTTTCATCATTCCCACAATTCAATCAAATCTCATGGGTTTAACATCATCATTTCTATAATTCCCACAATTCAATAAAATTTCATGGGTTTAACATCATCACTTTCATCATTCCCACAACTCAATCAAATTTCATGGGTTTAACATCAACATTTTCATCATTCCCACAATTCAATCAAATTTCATGGGTTAAACATCATCATTTCTATAATTCCCAAAACTCAATCAAATTTCATGGGTTTAACATCAAGATTTTCATCATTCCCATAACTCAATCAAATTTCATGGGTGTAACATCAACATTTTCATCATTCCCACAATTGAATCAAATTTCATGGGTTTAACATCATCATTACTATAATTCCAACAATTCAATCAAATTTCATGGGTTTAACACCATAATTTTCATCATTCCCACAACTCAATCAAATTTCATGGGTTTAACATCAACATTTTCATCATTCCCACAATTCAATCAAATTTCATGGGTTTAACATCATCATTTCTATAATTCCCACAACTCAATCAAATTTCATGGGTTTAACATCAACATTTTCATCATTCCCACAATTCAATCAAATTTCATGGGTTTTGTAACACCCTTCTAAAATACCCCAAATATTTAATTAAAATAATAAACATATAACAATCAGAGTAAATATGCCCTTCAAGGGTGTCACACACAATATTCCACACCATTCAACAATATAACGGTCATGCTCTTTTATTAATTCAAAACATAAACATTTGCATAAAACGCAACGGATAGAGATCTCCTCAATCATGTAAAACATGTAACATTCACATGTAAATTATTCCACAACATAAAACATCCCATCCCGATGTTACATCTATCAGAGCACGACCCACTAAGGAGACTACACTAGACTCCAAGCATTAGCTTCTACTCAACTCATTGCTCGTTACCTGAAAAATAGTTGTAAGGGTGAGTTCCTCAATCGATATAATAAGCATTATAGAATATAATGTCATGTTAAGTAATTTAACACATTAATCACCCTAATCACAACATACGATCAGTAACAGCACATCAGCTCAACATCATACTCAACACCAACATAAAACACACGTATAATATTGGAATACATTCATTCATATTATACGTCATACATACATTATGCAATGAGACTCCACACATGCGGTACCGACTATTCTTGAACATATAGTTCAAGCTCACCGATCAAATCCAGATACGGCTACTAAGCTCACTAGTCCCACTCATTTGAGATCTAATGACTCACTCACTAATTCCTCACCATGGGAATTAGCTACAGCCCCGAAGGCTAGGCTATGCACACTAATCATCTAGCATGCAAACATCAACAACAAATCCACAATGATTCACTCACTAATTCCTCACCATGGGAATTAGCTACAGCCCCAAAGGCTATGCTATGCACGCTAATCATCTAGCAATGCAACATCAACAACAATCCACAATGGACATATGCTCTCACTCTAAGCCATACAACAGTCCATTCACAAATACATGCATAATATATACATTCACAACATTATGCATATCATCATACATCATCAACACATTTGTCAAAACATCATATTATCTCAAATAATTGAACACAGTATTAGCACACTCTACTAATACCTATACTGCTCAAAACAGCGGGATATAATCCCTATTACATCATACGCCAACATAGGCCAACTCTCCATTATGTACACAACATTAAAAAGCCAATTTTTCCACTCTGCAACAGCGTTAACCGGTTAACGCCCTGGGTTAACCGGTTAACGCAGGCAAAACACGCTTACTGCCCAAAACTTAACAGTGTTAACCGGTTAACGCCCTGGGTTAACCGGTTAACGCAGGCAAAACAGCACATTTTCACAAATTATAACAGTGTTAACCGGTTAACGCCCTGGGTTAACCGGTTAACGCAGACAAAACAGCAGTTCCTGCGCTAACACAAAGCAGAATGCAGAATTCTCCGCATTTTCCGCCGTTAGAGGACTTCCGGACCTCCGATTCCAATTCCGTAAAAAGCTATACGTCCAGTAAATTACGACACACACCATTATCGATTCAATTACAGTTTTTAACACAGTTTATCCAACATCATTTTCAGCATTCACAATCCCAATTAGGGTCAAATCAACGGCTTATCACTACCCATTACATATTATCCCATAATACCCATTAATCGACGATAAACCCCCCTTACCTGAGTTAATTCGGCGAATCTCAAGCTCCAAGCTCTTCTCTTCTTCAACCTTCTTCCTCTTGCTCTGCCTCTTGCCCTTTTCCTCTTTCAGTCGCTTCTCTGAGTTTCACGTAAAACCCTTTTACAAAAAAATGAAACTCTTTTTCCTTATTCCAACTTATATATTTTCCAATTTATATTATTATCCCAATAATAATAATAATAATAATTCAATAATCCCAAAAATAATAATAATAATAATCCAATTATCTAATTAAATTAATAAATATATTATTAACTTAATTTAAATAATTATCATATTATTATCGGGGTGTTACAACTCTCCCCCACTAAATGAGTTTTCGTCCTCGAAAACATACCTCAAGCGAACAACTCTGGGTAAGACTCCTTCATCTTACTCTCAAGTTCCCAAGTCACATTGCCACCTGCTGGTCCTCCCCAAGCTACCTTCACCAAGGCAATCTCTTTACCCCGCAACTGCTTCAACTCTCGATCCTCGATCCTCATAGGTGATGTTTCAACAGTCAGGTTATCTCTCACCTGTACATCATCTACTTGGACTACATGCGACGGATCATGAATGTACCTCCTCAACTGAGACACATGAAAAACCTCATGCAAATTCGCAAGCGACGGCGGTAAAGCGACACGATAGGCTACCTCCCCTATCCTCTCCAAAATCTGATAAGGACCAATAAATCGAGGTGTCAACTTCTTCGACTTCAAAGCTCGACCAACACCAGTTATCGGAGTAACACGAAGAAACACATGATCTCCCTCCTGGAACTCAAGTGACTTCCTCCTCTTATCATGATAACTCTTCTGACGACTCTGAGCAGTTCTCATCTTCTCCTAAATCATCTTAATCTTTTCTGTAGTCTGTTGAACAATCTCCGGTCCAACCACAGCACTCTCACCGGACTCATACCAACATAACGGTGTCCGACATCTCCTACCATACAAAGCTTCAAACGGTGCCATACCAATGCTCGAATGAAAACTATTGTTGTAGGTAAACTCAATCAAAGGTAAATAACAATCCCAAGCACCTCCCTTTTCCAAAACACAAGCTCTCAAAAGATCCTCTAATGACTGAATCGTCCTCTCAGTCTGACCATCAGTCTGCGGATGATATGCAGAACTCAGTCTCAGCTTAGTTCCCAAAGCCCTCTGCAAACCTTCCCAAAACTTCGATGTAAATATAGGATCTCTGTCCGAAACAATACTCGACGGAATACCATGCAAACTTACAACCTTCTCAATATACAACTCAGCTAATCTCTCTAACGGATAATCCATTCTGATCGGAATGAAATGAGCCGATTTTTTCAACCTGTCAACAATCACCCAAATAGCTTCAAAATACTTACTTGTCCTCGGTAAACCTGAAACAAAATCCATACTGATACTATCCCACTTCCACTCTGGAATAGCCAACGGTTGCATTAGCCCAGACGGCTTCTGATGCTCAATCTTTGACTTCTGACAAGTCAAACAAGAATAAACAAAACTCGCAATTTCTCTTTTCATCCCCGGCCACCAAAATAACTTTTTCAAATCATGATACATCTTCGTAGCTCCAGGATGAATACTCAGGCCACTACGATGTCCTTCCTCAAGAATACTCTTCTTAAGTTCGGTAACATCCGGAATACACACCCGATTACCAAATTTCAAAACACCATTCTCATCAACTCTGAATTCACCACCTTGGCCTTGATTCACTAAAGTCAACTTATCAACCAAAAGCATATCGGATTTCTGACCCTCTCTGATCTCATCCAGAATACCACTTGTTAACTTCAACATTCCCAATTTAACACTATTGTGAGTACTCTCACATACCAAACTCAAGTCTCTAAACTGCTCAATCAAATCCAATTCCCTAACCATTAACATAGACATATGCAATGATTTCCGACTCAATGCATCAGCCACTACGTTTGCTTTACCCGGATGGTAATTCAAACCAAAGTCATAATCCTTCAGAAATTCTAACCATCTCCTCTGTCTCATATTTAGCTCTTTCTGATCAAACAAATACTTTAAACTCTTATGGTCACTGAAAACCTCAAATCTCGAACCGTACAAGTAATGCCTCCATAACTTCAGAACAAACACTACAGCTGCTAACTCTAAATCGTGCGTCGGATAGTTCTTCTCATGAACCCTCAGTTGTCTCGAAGCATAAGCTATAACCTGCTTATTCTGCATCAACACACCACCCAAACCCAACAATGAAGCATCACAGTAAACCTCAAATGGTTCCGACGAACTCGGTAATATCAAAATAGGAGCAGTAGTTAACCTTCTCTTTAACTCTTGGAAACCTTCTTCACATTTTGAGTCCCAAACAAACGCTTGCCCCGTTCTAGTCAACATCGTCAACGGTAACGCCAACTTAGAAAATCCCTCAATGAACTTCCTATAATAACCTGCAAGTCCAAGAAAACTCCTTATCTCAGAAACTGACTTCGGAGCTTCCCACTTAGATACCGCTTCTATCTTAGAAGGATCAACAGCAACACCACCTCTTGAAATCACATGACCAAGAAAACTAACCTCTTCTAACCAAAATTCACATTTAGAGAGTTTAGCAAATAACTTCTTTTCTCGTAGAACTTCTAAAACCACTCTCAAATGCTCAGCATGCTCTTCTTCAGATTTCGAATACACCAAAATGTCATCAATAAACACCACAACAAACTGGTCTAGGTACGGATGGAAAATCCTATTCATATACTCCATGAATACTCCAGGCGCATTAGTCACACCAAAAGGCATTACAGAATACTCATAATGTCCATACCTCGTTCTGAAAGCAGTCTTCTGAATATCCTCAGTTTTCACACGTATCTGATGATACCCAGATCTCAAATCTATTTTGCTGAACACACTCGCACCAACCAACTGATCCATCAAATCATCAATCCTCGGCAAAGGATACCGATTCTTGATCGTCACTTTATTCAGTTGTCTGTAGTCCACGCACAACCTCATAGTACCTTCTTTCTTCTTAACCAACAACACTGGTGCACCCCACGGTGACACACTCGGACGAATAAATTTCTTATCCAACAGATCTTCCAACTGACTCTTCAATTCAGCTAACTCAATAGCAGACATACGGTACGGAGCCATCGACATCGGTTTAGTACCAGGTACCAAATCAATCGAGAACTCAACTTCACGCTCTGGCGGCAATTCATTCACTTCTTCAGGAAACACATCAGGAAAATCACACACCACTGCTAGATCGCCAATCACCAGTTTATCTTTAGCCTCCAGAGTCGCTAACAGCATAAACAACTCCGCCCCATCTGCTACTTCCTCATTCACCTGCCTGGCTGATAGAAACAAACTCTTTCCTTCATCCATCTCAGGAAATATCACAGTCTTATCAAAACAGTTGATAGAAACTCGGTTAAACACCAACCAGTTCATACCCAAGATAACATCAATCTGCACTAATGGAAGACACACAAGGTCCATCCCAAAGTCTCTACCAAAAATACTCAACGGAAAATTCAAACAAACTGAAGTAGTAGTCACTGAACCCTTCGCAGGAGTATCAATCACCATACTTCCAAGCATCTCAGATATCTCTAACTTAAGTTTCACCATACAGAGGAAAGCCATTAATATAACACGTACCTCGGATCAAACGATCATCTACAGAAGTCTCAGAACCCGATAAAGCAAAGACCTTGCCTCCTGACTGATTCTCTTTCTTCGGCTTAGGACACTGTGGACTGATATGACCCAACTCTCCACAGTTGAAACAAGTTACAGTCTTCAACCGACACTCTGCAGCCAAATGACCACCTTTTCCACACTTGAAACACTTCATCTCAGCACTGGTACACTCATGGACACGATGTCCAGCCCGACCACATCTATAACACTTAGCAGGGGCACTAGAGTCTCCCCCACTAGGCCTCTTCATCCCACTCTGCTTCTGAAAACCTTTGCCAGCTGCATACGGTTTTCCATGATCATTCTGATTCTTGCCTTTCCTATCAACCCTCTGCTGATAGCTCTCTGCTTTGGCTTTAGAATCCTGTTCAAAAATTCCTGCAACAGTCAACCAAGTCAGAAAACACTCTGATCCGCTGATATCCAATAGCCTGTTTGATCTCGGGACGCAACCCGTTCTCAAACTTCACACATTTCGAAAATTCTCCAGCAGCCTCATTATAGGGAGTGTAATACTTCGACAGCTCTGTGAACTTAGCAGCATATTCAGTAACCGACCGATTGCCCTGCTTCAATTCCAAGAACTCTATCTCTTTCTTTCCTCTAACATCCTTTGGAAAATACTTCCTCAGAAATCTCTCTCTGAACACAGCCCAAGTGATCTCAGCATTTCCAGCAGATTCCAACTCAGTGCGGGTAGCAACCCACCAATCATCAGCTTCCTCTGACAGCATATGCGTACCGAACCTGACCTTCTGGTTATCGGTGTAACACCCCGAATTAAATAAGAGGATTATTTAATTAAGTTAATAATATATTTAATAATTTAATTAAATAAATTGAATTATTGGATTATTATTATTATTATTATTATTATTATTATTATTTGGAATAATAATTATAGTGGAAAATATATAAGTTGGAATATGGAAAAAAGGGTTCATTGTTGGTAAAGAGTTTTCACGTGAAACAGAGAAGCGGCTGAAAGGTGAAAAGTGGAAAAAGAGCAAAGGTTGAAGAACGGAAAAGCTTGAAGCTTAGAGATTGCCGGATTATCTCAGGTAAGGGGGGTTTATCGTCGCTTAATGGGTATTATAGATTAACATGTCATGGGTAGTGAGAAACCGTTGAATTGACCCTAATTGGGATTGTTGAATGCTGAAAGATTGTGATGAATAAACTGAGTTTAAGCTGTAATTGAGTCCGTAATTGTGTGAGTCGTGTTTCTCCGAACGTGTAGCTTTTTACGGAAATTGAATCGGAGGTCCGGAAGTCCTCCAACGGCGGAAAATGCGGAAACTCTGCATTCTGCCTTGTGTTAGCGCAGGAACTGCTGTTTTGTCTGCGTTAACCGGTTAACCCAGGGCGTTAACCGGTTAACACTGTTATATTTTGTGAAAATGTGCTGTTTTGCCTGCGTTAACCGGTTAACCCAGGGTGTTAACCGGTTAACACTGTTGCGTTTTGCCAGAAAATGTATTTTTGTCCTGCGTTAACCGGTTAACCCAGGGCGTTAACCGGTTAACCCAGGGCGTTAACCGGTTAACACTGTTGGAAATTAGGAAAATTGGTATTTTAATGTTGTGAACGTAATTGGTGATTGGCCTATTTTAGTTGATTGTGAGGAATAATTTTGTTGGGTTTATGTTATGAAATGTTGATCCAAATATGTGGATCAGTTGTGTTAAAATTGTGAAAATACTGAGTTGGAGGCTTGAGGAGCCAAAGTTGATTATAAGTTGATTTTTGTTGAAAACGTTGTTGTGTTGATATTATTATTATGTTGTTGACAGTTTAAAGTCGTATGTGCCATGTACATTCATATGCATTAAGTCGGAGCTTTGCTCACACCACGTTGGCCTGGATTGGCAAAAATTTTAAGTTGAAAGTTGAAGGCTTATGCCTTGATGCCCACAAAAATGGCAATGATTTTAAGTTGGGAGTTTTACTCCGAATGGTACCACATGCATGACGAGTCGAGTCTCATTTGAGTTGCATTATGTTGGTTTGTTGTATGTGTATCAGTGGTATTGATCTTGAGTATGTATATGAGTTGTGTTGATATTGGGTGATTAATGAGTTAAATTACTTAACATAACATGATAATTTATAATGTTTGTTATATCGATTGAGGAACTCACCCTTACAATTATTTTTCAGGTAACGAGCAATGAGTTGAGTAGAAGCTAGTGCTTGGAGTCTAGTGTAGTCTTCGTAGTGGGTCATGCTCTGATAGATGTAACATCGGGACGGGATGTTTTAATTGTTTATTGTCGGTTGTTGAACCATTTTTCATGTAATACGTTATATGGTTGTGGAATAGTTGAGTTGATTTATATCCGCTGCGAATTGTGCAAAAATGTTATTTTGATTAAATAATGAGCATGACAGTTATTATGTTATTAAGTGTTGTGTGACACCCTTGGTGCATAATTACTCTGATTGATATGTGTTATTTTAATTAAATATTTGGGGTATTTTAGAAGGGTGTTACATTAGTGGTATCAGAGCAGGTCGGTCTGTCCGGCCAGTTGTCGTGTCGTTACTGTCTAACAATTGTGTAATTGTTACTAGTCTAACTTTTAAGTTGTGTTGTAGTGATAAGTTGAAAATGGCTGGAAGGAATGACGCTGCAATGGCTGCCGCAATGCAAGCAATGGCACAAGCTGTGCAGAACTTGCCAAATGCTGGTGGAGATGCTGGATCACGTAGCTTGGCAACTTTTCCGAGAGAGAATCCGCCGGTGTTTAAAGGGAAGCATGATCCAGATGCAGCCTTGGGATGGTTGAAAGAGATTGAGAGAATCTTCCGTGTTATGGATTGCACTCCAGCTCAGAAGGTTCGGTATGGTACTCACATGCTAGCAGTCGAAGCTGATGACTGGTGGCTAGAGACTCACGAGAGGTTGACCGTGGCAGGTGAAGACATTACTTGGGATGTATTCCGTAGGGAATTTCTGAGAAAGTATTATCCGGAAGATGTCCGTGGTAAGAAGGAAATTGAGTTCCTTGAGCTGAAGCAAGGGAACATGTCTGTCACTGATTATGCTGCGAAATTTGTGGAGCTGTCCAAATTTTATCCTCATTACACTGGTGCTGGTGCTGAATTTTCAAAGTGCATCAAGTTTGAGAACGGATTGCGCTCGGAGATTAAGAAGGCTGTTGGGTATCAGAAGATACGCATTTTTACTGAACTGGTTGATAGCTGCAGGATATTTGAAGAGGACAATAATGCTCATTACAAGGTTGTCAGTGACCGCAAGGGAAAGCAGCATCAAAACCGTGGCAAGTCGTATGATGCTCCAGTGGGAAAAGGGAAACAAGGAGCTGCTCCGGCTCAGAGGACTAGTAGGGGAGGTGCTCCTGCTGGTATAGTTTGCTTCAAATGTGGTCAGGCTGGTCATAAGAGTAATGTATGCACTGCTGAAGTAAAGAGGTGTTTTCGTTGTGGTAAGACTGGTCATGCAATGGCTGATTGCAAGCACAAGGAAATGATTTGTTTTAATTGTGGCGAAGAAGGGCATATTGGAAGTCAGTGTCAGAAGCCAAAGAAATCTCAGACTGGGAAGGTGTTCGCATTGACCGGAACTCAAACCTCCTGTGAGGACAGACTTATCCGAGGTACATGTTTCATATATGGTACTCCTTTAATTACTATTATTGATACCGGTGCTACCCACTGTTTTATTTCTGCTAACTGTGCTCGAAGACTGGGTTTAAAATTGTCCGCTTTGGATGGTGAATTGATTGTTGAGACCCCAGCTAAGGGATCAGTAACTACTTCTTTGGTATGTTTAAAATGTCCTTTGTCGATCATCGATAGAGATTTCTATGTTGATTTAGTATGTTTGCAGTTGGATGGGATGGATGTAATTCTTGGTATGAACTGGTTAGAGTATAATTATGTTCATATAAATTGTCATCATAAGTCGGTGAGGTTTTCCACTCCTGAAGAGGAAGGAGTTGACTTATTACCTTTCAGAGAATTGCGAAAATTGATGAAAGAGGGAGCTCAGATGTTTTCTTTGATGGCGACGTTGTCGGTTGAAAGTAAAGCTAAGATAGAGGAACTGTTAGTGGTGAAAGAATTCCCTGAAGTTTTTCCTGATGAAATTCCTAGTGTGCCGCCAGAGAGGGAAGTTGAATTTACTATTGATCTGGTACCTGGTACTAGGCCTGTTTCGATGGCACCGTATAGAATGTCGGCATCTGAATTGTATGAATTAAAGAAGCAATTGGAAGACTTACTTGAGAAGAAGTTTATAAGACCAAGTGTGTCGCCGTGGGGAGCTCCAGTGTTGCTAGTAAAGAAGAAAGAGGGTAGTATGAGGCTTTGTATTGATTATAGACAATTGAATAAAGTAACGATCAAGAATAAGTATCCACTACCGAGGATAGATGATTTGATGGACCAATTAGTGGGTGCTTGTGTGTTCAGTAAAATTGATTTGAGATCGGGCTATCATCAGATCAGAGTGAAAGATGAAGACATCCAGAAGACAGCGTTCAGAACTCGGTATGGACATTATGAGTATTCTGTGATGCCTTTCGGTGTGACTAATGCGCCGGGAGTATTTATGGAATACATGAATCGTATTTTCCATACTTATCTGGATCATTTTGTGGTAGTATTTATTGATGATATTTTGATTTACTCTAAGTCCGAAGGAGAGCACCAGGAACATTTGAGATTAGTATTGGGGGTTTTGAAAGATAAGAAATTGTATGCGAAGTTGTCCAAGTGTGAGTTTTGGTTAAGAGAAGTCAGTTTTCTCGGCCATGTAATTTTAGGAAAAGGTATTGCTGTAGATCCTTCCAAGGTAGAAGCTGTATTGCAATGGGAAACTCCTAAGTCGGTTACCGAGATTAGAAGCATTTTGGGGTTAGCTGGATATTATAGAAGGTTTATTGAAGGATTTTCTAAGTTAGCACTTCCGTTAACTAAATTAACTTGCAAAGGTAAAGCTTTCGTGTGGGATGTTCAGTGCGAAGAGAGTTTTAATGAATTAAAGAGGAGATTGACGTCGGCGCCGGTTTTGACTTTGCCAAATCCGGGGGAACCGTTTATAATTTACTGTGATGCTTCGTTGATGGGTTTGGGAGGTGTACTCATGCAAAATAATAAAGTAATTGCTTATGCGTCGCGACAGTTGAGAATTCATGAAAAGAACTATCCTACGCATGATCTTGAACTTGCTGCTGTAGTGTTTGCGCTAAAACTTTGGAGGCATTACCTTTATGGTTCCAGATTCGAAGTTTTCAGCGATCATAAAAGTTTAAAGTATCTATTTGATCAGAAAGAGCTGAACATGAGACAACGTAGGTGGTTCGAATTGCTTAAGGATTATGATTTCGGTTTGAATTATCATCCAGGAAAAGCAAATGTTGTGGCCGATGCTTTAAGTAGAAAGACCTTGCATGTGTCAGCAATGATGATTAAGGAGTTGGAATTAATTGAGCAATTTCGGGATATGAGTTTGGTTTGCGAAGTAACACCGCAGAGTGTGATGCTAGGAATGCTAAAGATTAATAATGATTTTATGGATAGTATCCGAGAGGCACAGAAATTGGATGTGAAATTAGTAGATATCCTTAATCGTTGTGGTCAATCAGAGAAAAGTGACTTTACGGTTGATGCGAGAGGTGTGTTGAAATTAGGGGAAAGAATTTGTATTCCTGACGACGCAATTCTGAAGAGAAGTATTCTAGAGGAGGGTCATAGAAGCAGCTTGAGTATTCATCCAGGAGCTACTAAAATGTATCAGGATTTAAAGAAATTATTTTGGTGGCCCGGAATGAAAGAAGATGTGGCTCGTTTTGTGTATGCGTGCTTAACTTGTCAGAAATCGAAGATTTAGCATCAGAAGCCTGCTGGGTTGATGCAACCGTTAGACGTTCCAGAATGGAAATGGGATAGCATTTCTATGGACTTTGTAACGGGGCTGCCTGCTACCTTACGAGGGCATGATTCGATTTGGGTGATCGTTGATAGGCTCACGAAGTCGGCTCACTTCATACTTATTAACATCACTTACCCAATTGCGAAGTTGGCAGAGATTTACATCCGAGTAGTTGTAAAGTTGCATGGTGTTCCTCTGTGTATCGTGTCGGACAGAGATCCGAGGTTTACATCGGGATTTTGGAAAAGTCTGCAAGATTCGTTGGGATCTAAGTTGAGGTTGAGTTCGGCATATCATCCTCAAACTGATGGCCAAACTGAGAGAACTATTCAGTCATTGGAAGATTTACTGAGGGCTTGTGTTCTTGAACAAGGAGGTTCGTGGGACACTTATCTTCCATTGATCGAGTTCACATACAATAATAGTTACCATTCTAGTATCGGAATGGCGCCTTTTGAAGCATTATTTGGTCGTAGATGTAGAACTCCGTTGTGTTGGCACGAATCTGGTGAGAGTGTAGTACTTGGACCAGAGTTAGTTCGAGAAACTACCGAGAAAGTGAAGTTTATCCGGGAGAAGATGAAAGCTTCTCAGAGTAGGCAGAAGAGTTACCATGACAAGCGGAAGAAGGATTTAGAATTTCAAGCTGGTGACCATGTGTTTTTGAGAGTCACGTCAGTGACCGGAGTTGGGAGGGCTTTGAAGTCTAAAAAGCTCACTCCTCGCTTCATTGGTCCGTATCAAATCTTAGAACGGGTTGGAAGAGTTGCTTATCGGATGGCATTACCACCCAATCTTTCGAATTTGCATGATGTATTCCATGTGTCGCAGCTTCGGAAGTATATCTCAGATCCGTCTCATGTGGTTAGTATGGATGATGTGCAAGTGCGAGATAATTTAACAGTAGGGACAAAGCCTGTGCGAGTTGAAGATCGTGAAACAAAGACTCTTCGAGGAAAAGAGATTGTGTTGGTTAAAGTCGTTTGGTTGGGAGTTGCGGGCGAAAGCATGACATGGGAACTTGAGAGTCGGATGAAGGAGTCTTATCCAGAGTTATTTGCTTGAGGTATGTTTTCGAGGACAAAAACTCTTTTAGTAGGGGAGAGTTGTAACACCCCGAATTAAATAAGAGGATTATTTAATTAAGTTAATAACATATTTAATAATTTAATTAAATAAATTGAATTATTGGATTATTATTATTATTATTATTATTATTTGGAATAATAATTATAGTGGAAAATATATAAGTTGGAATATGGAAAAAAGGGTTCATTGTTGGTAAAGAGTTTTCACGTGAAACAGAGAAGCGGCTGAAAGGTGAAAAGTGGAAAAAGAGCAAAGGTTGAAGAACGGAAAAGCTTGAAGCTTAGAGATTGCCGGATTATCTCAGGTAAGGGGGGTTTATCGTCGCTTAATGGGTATTATAGATTAACATGTCATGGGTAGTGAGAAACCGTTGAATTGACCCTAATTGGGATTGTTGAATGCTGAAAGATTGTGATGAATAAACTGAGTTTAAGCTGTAATTGAGTCCGTAATTGTGTGAGTCGTGTTTCTCCGAACGTGTAGCTTTTTACGGAAATTGAATCGGAGGTCCGGAAGTCCTCCAACGGCGGAAAATGCGGAAACTCTGCATTCTGCCTTGTGTTAGCGCAGGAACTGCTGTTTTGTCTGCGTTAACCGGTTAACCCAGGGCGTTAACCGGTTAACACTGTTATATTTTGTGAAAATGTGCTGTTTTGCCTGCGTTAACCGGTTAACCCAGGGCGTTAACCGGTTAACACTGTTGCGTTTTGCCAGAAAATGTATTTTTGTCCTGCGTTAACCGGTTAACCCAGGGCGTTAACCGGTTAACACTGTTGGAAATTAGGAAAATTGGTATTTTAATGTTGTGAACGTAATTGGTGATTGGCCTATTTTAGTTGATTGTGAGGAATAATTTTGTTGGGTTTATGTTATGAAATGTTGATCCAAATATGTGGATCAGTTGTGTTAAAATTGTGAAAATACTGAGTTGGAGGCTTGAGGAGCCAAAGTTGATTATAAGTTGATTTTTGTTGAAAACGTTGTTGTGTTGATATTATTATTATGTTGTTGACAGTTTAAAGTCGTATGTGCCATGTACATTCATATGCATTAAGTCGGAGCTTTGCTCACACCACGTTGGCCTGGATTGGCAAAATTTTAAGTTGAAAGTTGAAGGCTTATGCCTTGATGCCCACAAAAATGGCAATGATTTTAAGTTGGGAGTTTTACTCCGAATGGTACCACATGCATGACGAGTCGAGTCTCATTTGAGTTGCATTATGTTGGTTTGTTGTATGTGTATCAGTGGTATTGATCTTGAGTATGTATATGAGTTGTGTTGATATTGGGTGATTAATGAGTTAAATTACTTAACATAACATGATAATTTATAATGTTTGTTATATCGATTGAGGAACTCACCCTTACAATTATTTTTCAGGTAACGAGCAATGAGTTGAGTAGAAGCTAGTGCTTGGAGTCTAGTGTAGTCTTCGTAGTGGGTCATGCTCTGATAGATGTAACATCGGGACGGGATGTTTTAATTGTTTATTGTCGGTTGTTGAACCATTTTTCATGTAATACGTTATATGGTTGTGGAATAGTTGAGTTGATTTATATCCGCTGCGAATTGTGCAAAAATGTTATTTTGATTAAATAATGAGCATGACAGTTATTATGTTGTTAAGTGTTGTGTGACACCCTTGGTGCATAATTACTCTGATTGATATGTGTTATTTTAATTAAATATTTGGGGTATTTTAGAAGGGTGTTACAATCGGCACACTCAGTCACTCGGAAGATTCTCTCGATCTCCTTCAACCACTTCTGAGCGCCATCTGGATCGTATGCTCCTTTGAACATTGGAGGATTGTTCTTCTGGAACTCACTCAGTTGACGAGCAGCTCCCATTCCCACAACATTCGGATTCCCTCCAAGTACTCCAGCTAGCATACCCAGAGCCTCAGCAATCGCAGCATCATCTCTACCTCTTCCATCCATCTCTATTCTGAAAACCCAACAAACTAAAACAATAAGTACTGATAGGGTTACACAACACCTATCCCGTACAGGGGAAACAGAATAATTACGACTCGACTCGACCGACTATGCTCTGATACCACTAATGTAACACCCTTCTAAAATACCCCAAATATTTAATTAAAATAATAAACATATAACAATCAGAGTAAATATGCCCTTCAAGGGTGTCACACACAATATTCCACACCATTCAACAGTATAACGGTCATGCTCTTTTATTAATTCAAAACATAAACCTTTGCATAAAACGCAGCGGATAGAGATCTCCTCAATCATGTAAAACATGTAACATTCACATGTAAATTATTCCACAACATAAAACATCCCATCCCGATGTTACATCTATCAGAGCACGACCCACTAAGGAGACTACACTAGACTCCAAGCATTAGCTTCTACTCAACTCATTGCTCGTTACCTGAAAAATAGTTGTAAGGGTGAGTTCCTCAATCGATATAATAAGCATTATAGAATATAATGTCATGTTAAGTAATTTAACACATTAATCACCCTTATCACAACATACGATCAGTAACAGCACATCAGCTCAACATCATACTCAACACCAACATAAAACACACGTATAATATTGGAATACATCCATTCATATTATACGTCATACATACATTATGCAATGAGACTCCACACATGCGGTACCGACTATTCTTGAACATATAGTTCAAGCTCACCGATCAAATCCAGATACGGCTACTAAGCTCACTAGTCCCACTCATTTGAGATCTAATGACTCACTCACTAATTCCTCACCATGGGAATTAGCTACAGCCCCGAAGGCTATGCTATGCACACTAATCATCTAGCATGCAAACATCAACAACAAATCCACAATGATTCACTCACTAATTCCTCACCATGGGAATTAGCTACAGCCCCAAAGGCTATGCTATGCACGCTAATCATCTAGCAATGCAACATCAACAACAATCCACAATGGACATATGCTCTCACTCTAAGCCATACAACAGTCCATTCACAAATACATGCATAATATATACATTCAGAACATTATGCATATCATCATACATCATCAACACATTTGTCAAAACATCATATTATCTCAAATAATTGAACACAGTATTAGCACACTCTACTAATACCTATACTGCTCAAAACAGCGGGATATAATCCCTATTACATCATACGCCAACATAGGCCAACTCTCCATTATGTACACAACATTAAAAAGCCAATTTTTCCACTCTGCAACAGCGTTAACCGGTTAACGCCCTGGGTTAACCGGTTAACGCAGGAAAAACAGCACATTTTCACAAATTATAACAGTGTTAACCGGTTAACGCCCTGGGTTAACCGGTTAACGCAGACAAAACAGCAGTTCCTGCGCTAACACAAAGCAGAATGCAGAATTCTCCGCATTTTCCGCCGTTAGAGGACTTTCGGACCTCCGATTCCAATTCCGTAAAAAGCTATACGTCCAGTAAATTACGACACACACCATTATCGATTCAATTACAGTTTTTAACACAGTTTATCCAACATCATTTTCAGCATTCACAATCCCAATTAGGGTCAAATCAACGGCTTATCACTACCCATTACATATTATCCCATAATACCCATTAATCGACGATAAACCCCCCTTACCTGAGTTAATTCGGCGAATCTCAAGCTCCAAGCTCTTCTCTTCTTCAACCTTCTTCCTCTTGCTCTGCCTCTTGCCCTTTTCCTCTTTCAGTCGCTTCTCTGAGTTTCACGTAAAACCCTTTTACAAAAAAATGAAACTCTTTTTCCTTATTCCAACTTATATATTTTCCAATTTATATTATTATCCCAATAATAATAATAATAATAATTCAATAATCCCAAAAATAATAATAATAATAATCCAATTATCTAATTAAATTAATAAATATATTATTAACTTAATTTAAATAATTATCATATTATTATCGGGGTGTTACAGGTTTAACATCAACATTTTCATCATTCCGACAATTCAATCAAATTTCATGGGTTTAACACCAACATTTTCATCTTTCCCACAATTCAATCAAATTACATCGGTTTAACATCATCATTTCTATAATTCCCACAATTCAATCAAATTTCATGGGTTTAACATCAACATTTTCATCATTCCCACAACTCAATCAAATTTCATGGGTTTAACATCTACATTTTCATCATTCCCATTATTCAATCAAATTTCAAGGGTTTAACATCCTCCTTTCTATAATTCCCACAATTCAATCAAATTTCATGGTTTTAACAACAACATTTTCATCTTTCTAACAATTCAATCAAATTTCATGGGTTTAACATCATCATTTTCATCACTCCCACAAATCAATCAAATTTCATGGGTTTAACATCATCATTTCTATAATTCCCACAATTCAATCAAATTTCATGGGTTTAAAATCAACATTTTCATCATTCCCAAAATTCAATCAAATTTCATGGGTTTAACATCATCATTTCTATAATTCGCACGATTCAATAAAATTTCATGGGTTTAACATCATCATTTTCATCATTCCCACAACTCAAACAAATTTCATGGGTTTAACATCAACATTTTCATCATTCTCACAATTCAATCAAATCTCATGGGTTTAACATCATCATTTCTATAATTCCCACAATTCAATAAAATTTCATGGGTTTAACATCATCACTTTCATCATTCCCACAACTCAATCAAATTTCATGGGTTTAACATCAACATTTTTATCATTCCCACAATTCAATCAAATTTCATGGGTTAAACATCATCATTTCTATAATTCCCAAAACTCAATCAAATTTCATGGGTTTAACATCAACATTTTCATCATTCCCATAACTCAATCAAATTTCATGGGTTTAACATCAACATTTTCATCATTCCCACAATTGAATCAAATTTCATGGGTTTAACATCATCATTTCTATAATTCCCACATTTTAATCAAATTTCATGGGTTTAACACCATCATTTTCATCATTCCCAAAACTCAATCAAATTTCATGGGTTTAACATCAACATTTTCATCATTCCCACAATTCAATCAAATTTCATGGGTTTAACATCATCATTTCTATAATTCCCACAACTCAATCAAATTTCATGGGTTTAACATCAATATTTTCATCATTCTCACAATTCAATCTAATTTCATGGGTTTAACATCAACATTTTCTTCATTCCCACAATTCAATCAAATTTCATGAGTTTAACATCATCATTTCTATAATTCCCACAATTCAATCAAATTTCATGGGTTTAACATCATCATTTTCATCATTCCGACAATTCAATCAAATTTCATGGGTTTAACATCATCATTTTCATCATTCCGACAATTCAATCAAATTTCATGGGTTTAACACCAACATTTTCGTCTTTCCCACAATTCAATCAAATTTCATGGGTTTAACATCATCATTTCTATAATTCCGACAATTCAATCAAATTTCATGGGTTTAACATCATCATTTTCATCATTCTTACAACTCAATCAAATTTCATGGGTTTAACATCAACATTTTCATCATTCCCACAATTCAATCAAATTTCATGGGTTTAACATCATCATTTCTATAATTCCCACAATTCAATCAAATTTCATGGGTTTAACATCATCATTTTCATCATTCCGACAATTCAATCAAATTTCATGGGTTTAACATCATCATTTTCATCATTCCCATAACTCAATCAAATTTCATGGGTTTAACATCAACATTTTCATCATTCCCACAATTGAATCAAATTTCATGGGTTTAACATCATCATTTCTATAATTCCCACAATTCAATCAAATTTCATGGGTTTAACACCATCATTTTCATCATTCGCACAACTCAATCAAATTTCATGGGTTTAACATCATCATTTTCATCATTCCCACAACTCAATCAAATTTCATGGGTTTAACATCTACATTTTCATCATTCCCACAATTCAGTCAAATTTCATGGGTTTAACATCAACATTTTCTTCATTCCGACAATTCAATCAAATTTAATGGGTTTAACACCAACATTTTCATCTTTCCCACAATTCAATCAAATTACATGGGTTTAACATCATCATTTCATAATTCCCACAATTCAATCAAATTTCATGGGTTTAACATCAACATTTTCATCATTCCCACAACTCAATCAAATTTCATGGGTTTAACATCTACATTTTCATCATTC
This sequence comes from Lathyrus oleraceus, assembly GCF_024323335.1. Taxonomy (NCBI): domain Eukaryota; kingdom Viridiplantae; phylum Streptophyta; class Magnoliopsida; order Fabales; family Fabaceae; genus Lathyrus; species Lathyrus oleraceus. Next base: position 27,208 of record NW_026112521.1, read on the forward strand.
CCACTATTCAATCAAATTTCAAGGGTTTAACATCCTCCTTTCTATAATTCCCACAATTCAATCAAATTTCATGGTTTTAACAACAACATTTTCATCTTTCTAACAATTCAATCAAATTTCATGGGTTTAACATCATCATTTTCATCACTCCCACAATTCAATCAAATTTCATGGGTTTAACATCATCATTTCTATAATTCCCACAATTCAATCAAATTTCATGGGTTTAAAATCAACATTTTCATCATTCCCACAATTCAATCAATATTCATGGGTTTAACATCATCATTTCTATAATTCGCACGATTCAGTAAAATTTCATGGGTTTAACATCATCATTTTCATCATTCCCACAACTCAAACAAATTTCATGGGTTTAACATCAACATTTTCATCATTCCCACAATTCAATCAAATCTCATGGGTTTAACATCATCATTTCTATAATTCCCACAATTCAATAAAATTTCATGGGTTTAACATCATCACTTTCATCATTCCCACAACTCAATCAAATTTCATGGGTTTAACTTCAACATTTTTATCATTCCCACAATTCAATCAAATTTCATGGGTTAAACATCATCATTTCTATAATTCCCAAAACTCAATCAAATTTCATGGGTTTAACATCAACATTTTCATCATTCCCATAACTCAATCAAATTTCATGGGTTTAACATCATCATTTCTATAATTCCCACAATTCAATCAAATTTCATGGGTTTAACACCATCATTTTCATCATTCCCACAACTCAATCAAATTTCATGGGTTTAACATCAACATTTTCATCATTCCCACAATTCAATCAAATTTCATGGGTTTAACATCATCATTTCTATAATTCCCACAACTCAATCAAATTTCATGGGTTTAACATCAATATTTTCATCATTCTCACAATTTAATCTAATTTCATGGGTTTAACATCAACATTTTCTTCATTCCCACAATTCAATCAAATTTCATGAGTTTAACATCATCATTTCTATAATTCCCACAATTCAATCAAATTTCATGGGTTTAACATCATCATTTTCATCATTCCGACAATTCAATCAAATTTCATGGGTTTAACATCATTATTTTCATCATTCCGACAATTCAATCAAATTTCATGGGTTTAACACCAACATTTTCGTCTTTCCCACAATTCAATCAAATTTCATGGGTTTAACATCATCATTTCTATAATTCCGACAATTCAATCAAATTTCATGGGTTTAACATCATCATTTTCATCATTCCCACAACTCAATCAAATTTCATGGGTTTAACATCAACATTTTCATCATTCCCACAATTCAATCAAATTTCATGGGTTTAACATCATCATTTCTATAATTCCCACAATTCAATCAAATTTCATGGGTTTAACATCATCATTTTCATCATTCCGACAATTCAATCAAATTTCATGGGTTTAACATCATCATTTTCATCATTCCCATAGCTCAATCAAATTTCATGGGTTTAACATCAACATTTTCATCATTCCCACAATTAAATCAAATTTCATGGGTTTAACATCATCATTTCTATAATTCGCACGATTCAGTAAAATTTCATGGGTTTAACATCATCATTTTCATCATTCCCACAACTCAAACAAATTTCATGGGTTTAACATCAACATTTTCATCATTCCCACAATTCAATCAAATCTCATGGGTTTAACATCATCATTTCTATAATTCCCACAATTCAATAAAATTTCATGGGTTTAACATCATCACTTTCATCATTCCCACAACTCAATCAAATTTCATGGGTTTAACTTCAACATTTTTATCATTCCCACAATTCAATCAAATTTCATGGGTTAAACATCATCATTTCTATAATTCCCAAAACTCAATCAAATTTCATGGGTTTAACATCAACATTTTCATCATTCCCATAACTCAATCAAATTTCATGGGTTTAACATCATCATTTCTATAATTCCCACAATTCAATCAAATTTCATGGGTTTAACACCATCATTTTCATCATTCCCACAACTCAATCAAATTTCATGGGTTTAACATCAACATTTTCATCATTCCCACAATTCAATCAAATTTCATGGGTTTAACATCATCATTTCTATAATTCCCACAACTCAATCAAATTTCATGGGTTTAACATCAATATTTTCATCATTCTCACAATTTAATCTAATTTCATGGGTTTAACATCAACATTTTCTTCATTCCCACAATTCAATCAAATTTCATGAGTTTAACATCATCATTTCTATAATTCCCACAATTCAATCAAATTTCATGGGTTTAACATCATCATTTTCATCATTCCGACAATTCAATCAAATTTCATGGGTTTAACATCATTATTTTCATCATTCCGACAATTCAATCAAATTTCATGGGTTTAACACCAACATTTTCGTCTTTCCCACAATTCAATCAAATTTCATGGGTTTAACATCATCATTTCTATAATTCCGACAATTCAATCAAATTTCATGGGTTTAACATCATCATTTTCATCATTCCCACAACTCAATCAAATTTCATGGGTTTAACATCAACATTTTCATCATTCCCACAATTCAATCAAATTTCATGGGTTTAACATCATCATTTCTATAATTCCCACAATTCAATCAAATTTCATGGGTTTAACATCATCATTTTCATCATTCCGACAATTCAATCAAATTTCATGGGTTTAACATCATCATTTTCATCATTCCCATAGCTCAATCAAATTTCATGGGTTTAACATCAACATTTTCATCATTCCCACAATTGAATCAAATTTCATGGGTTTAACATCATCATTTCTATAATTCCCACAATTCAATCAAATTTCATGGGTTTAACACCATCATTTTCATCATTCGCACAACTCAATCAAATTTCATGGGTTTAACATCATCATTTTCATCATTCCCACAACTCAATCAAATTTCATGGGTTTAACATCTACATTTTCATCATTCCCACAATTCAGTCAAATTTCATGGGTTTAACATCAACATTTTCTTCATTCCGACAATTCAATCAAATTTAATGGGTTTAACACCAACATTTTCATCTTTCCCACAATTCAATCAAATTTCATGGGTTTAACATCATCATTTTCATCATTCCGACAATTCAATCAAATTTCATGGCTTTAACATCAACATTTTCATCATTCCCACAACTCAATCAAATTTCATGGGTTTAACATCTACATTTTCATCATTCCCACAATTCAATCAAATTTCAAGGGTTTAACATCCTCATTTCTATAATTCCCACAATTCAATCAAATTTCATGGTTTTAACAACAACATTTTCATCTTTCTAACAATTCAATCAAATTTCATGGGTTTAACATCATCATTTTCATCATTCTGACAATTCAATCAAATTTCATGGGTTTAACACCAACACTTTCATATTTCCCACAATTCAATCAAATCTCATGGGTTTAACATCATCATTTCTATAATTCCCACAATTCAATAAAATTTCATGGGTTTAACATCATCATTTTCATCATTCCCACAACTCAATCATATTTCATGGGTTTAACATCAACATTTTCATATGATATGCTTTTATGATAAAATGTGTTGATGATGTGTGATGGTATGCATGATGCTGTGAATGTATCAGTTATGTATGCATTTGTGAATAGAATGTTTTATGGCTTAGAGTGTGAGCATATGTCTATTCTTGAATGGTTGTTGTTGTTGCATTGCTAGGTGATTAGCATGCATATTGTGGCCTTTGTGGTGGTAGCTAATTCCCATGGTGAGGAATTAGTGAGTAAATCATTTTGATTGTTGTTGATGTTTGCATGCTAGGTGATTAGAGTGCATAGCATAGCCCTTGGGGTGGTAGCTAATTCCCATGGTGAGGAATTAGTGAGTGAGTCACTATGTCTCAAATGAGTGGGACTAGTGAGCTTGGTAGCCGTGCCTGGATTTGGACGGTGAGGTTGAACTATATGTTCACAAATAGTCGGTACCGCATGCATGGAGTCTCATTGCATAATATATGTATGGCGTATAATATGAATGGATGTATTCCAATATGATACGTGTGTTTGTGTTGGTGTGGAGTATTATGTTGAGTTGATGTGCTGTTACTGAATATATGTTTGGATTAGGGTGATGAAGTGTGTTAAATTACTTAACATGACATGATATTTTATAATACTTATTATATCGATTGAGGAACTCACCCTTACAACTGTTTTTCAGGTAACGAGCAGTGATTGAGTAGGAGCTAGTACTTGGAGTCTAGAGTAGTTCCTTAGTGGGTCATGCTCTGATAGATGTAACATCGGGAAGGGATGTTTTAAATGTTTTACTGTTGGTTGTGAACCATTTTACATGTAATGTGTTACATGTTTTGATTGATTTGATTTATATCCGCTGCGATTTATGCAAATGTTTATTTGATTAAATAAAGAGCATGACTGTTATTTTGGAACATGGTGTGAAGTGATTATGTGACACCCTTAACTGCATAATTACTCTGATGTTGTATTTTGATATTTAATTAAATTATTGGGGTATTTTAGAAGGGTGTTACATTTAACATCATCATTTTCATCATTCCCACAACTCAAACAAATTTCATGGGTTTAACATCAACATTTTCATCATTCCCATAATTCAATCAAATCTCATGGGTTTAACATCATCATTTCTGAAATTCCCACAATTCAATAAAATTTCATGGGTTTAACATCATCACTTTCATCATTCCCACAACTCAATCAAATTTCATGTGTTTAACATCAACATTTTCATCATTCCCACAATTCAATCAAATTTCATGGGTTAAACATCATCATTTCTATAATTTCCAAAACTCAATCAAATTTCATGGGTTTAACATCAACATTTTCATCATTCCCACAATTCAATCAAATTTCATGGGTTTAACATCATCATTTCTATAATTCCCACAATTCAATCAAATTTCATGGGTTTAACATCATCATTTTCATCATTCCGACAATTCAATCAAATTTCATGGGTTTAACATCATCATTTTCATCATTCCGACAATTCAATCAAATTTCATGGGTTTAACACCAACATTTTCATCTTTCCCACAATTCAATCAAATTTCATGGGTTTAACATCATCATTTCTATAATTCCGACAATTCAATCAAATTTCATGGGTTTAACATCATCATTTTCATCATTCCCACAACTCAATCAAATTTCATGGGTTTAACATCAACATTTTCATCATTCCCACAATTCAATCAAATTTCATGGGTTTAACATCATCATTTCTATAATTCCCACAATTCAATCAAATTTCATGGGTTTAACATCATCATTTTCATCATTCCGACAATTCAATCAAATTTCATGGGTTTAACATCATCATTTTCATCATTCCCATAACTTTAATCAAATTTCATGGGTTTAACATCAACATTTTCATCATTCCCACAATTGAATCAAATTTCATGGGTTTAACATCATCATTTCTATAATTACCACAATTCAATCAAATTTCATGGGTTTAACACCATCATTTTCATCATTCCCACAACTCAATCAAATTTCATGGGTTTAACATCATCATTTTCATCATTCCCACAACTCAATCAAATTTCATGGGTTTAACATCTACATTTTCATCATTCCCACAATTCCATCAAATTTCATGGGTTTAACATCAACATTTTCTTCATTCCGACAATTCAATCAAATTTAATGGGTTTAACACCAACATTTTCATCTTTCCCACAATTCAATCAAATTACATGGGTTTAACATCATCATTTCTATAATTCCCACAATTCAATCAAATTTCATGGGTTTAACATCAACATTTTCATCATTCCCACAACTCAATCAAATTTCATGGGTTTAACATCTACATTTTCATCGTTCCCACAATTCAATCAAATTTCAAGGGTTTAACATCCTCATTTCTATAATTCCCACAATTCAATCAAATTTCATGGTTTTAACAACAACATTTTCATCTTTCTAACAATTCAATCAAATTTCATGGGTTTAACATCATCATTTTCATCATTCTGACAATTCAATCAAATTTCATGGGTTTAACACCAACACTTTCATCTTTCCCACAATTCAAACAAATCTCATGGGTTTAACATCATCATTTCTATAATTCCCACAATTCAATAAAATTTCATGGGTTTAACATCATCATTTTCATCATTCCCACAACTCAATCAAATTTCATGGGTTTAACATCTACATTTTCATCATTCCCACAATTCAATCAAATTTCATGGGTTTAACATCAACATTTTCATCATTCCGACAATTCAATCAAATTTCATGGGTTTAACACCAACATTTTCATCTTTCCCACAATTCAATCAAATTACATCGGTTTAACATCATCATTTCTATAATTCCCACAATTCAATCAAATTTCATGGGTTTAACATCAACATTTTCATCATTCAAACAACTCAATCAAATTTCATGGGTTTAACATCTACATTTTCATCATTCCCACTATTCAATCAAATTTCAAGGGTTTAACATCCTCTTTTCTATAATTCCCACAATTCAATCAAATTTCATGGTTTTAACAACAACATTTACATCTTTCTAACAATTCAATCAAATTTCATGGGTTTAACATCATCACTTTCATCACTCCCACAATTCAATCAAATTTCATGGGTTTAACATCATCATTTCTATAATTCCCACAATTCAATCAAATTTCATGGGTTTAAAATCAACATTTTCATCATTCCCACAATTCAATCAAATTTCATGGGTTTAACATCATCATTTCTATAATTCGCACAATTCAATAAAATTTCATGGGTTTAACATCATCATTTTCATCATTCCCACAACTCAAACAAATTTCATGGGTTTAACATCAACATTTTCATCATTCCCATAATTCAATCAAATCTCATGGGTTTAACATCATCATTTCATCATTCCCACAATTCAATAAAATTTCATGGGTTTAACATCATCATTTCTATAATTTCCAAAACTCAATCAAATTTCATGGGTTTAACATCAACATTTTCATCATTCCCACAATTCAATCAAATTTCATGGGTTTAACATCATCATTTCTATAATTCCCACAATTCAATCAAATTTCATGGGTTTAACATCATCATTTTCATCATTCCGACAATTCAATCAAATTTCATGGGTTTAACACCAACATTTTCATCTTTCCCACAATTCAATCAAATTTCATGGGTTTAACATCATCATTTCTATAATTCCGACAATTCAATCAAATTTCATGGGTTTAACATCATCATTTTCATCATTCCCACAACTCAATCAAATTTCATGGGTTTAACATCAACATTTTCATCATTCTCACAATTCAATCAAATTTCATGGGTTTAACATCATCATTTCTATAATTCCCACAATTCAATCAAATTTCATGGGTTTAACATCATCATTTTCATCATTCCGACAATTCAATCAAATTTCATGGGTTTAACATCATCATTTTCATCATTCCCATAACTCAATCAAATTTCATGGGTTTAACATCAACATTTTCATCATTCCCACAATTGAATCAAATTTCATGGGTTTAACATCATCATTTCTATAATTCCCACAATTCAATCAAATTTCATGGGTTTAACACCATCATTTTCATCATTCCCACAACTCAATCAAATTTCATGGGTTTAACATCATCATTTTCATCATTCCCACAACTCAATCAAATTTCATGGGTTTAACATCTACATTTTCATCATTCCCACAATTCAATCAAATTTCATGGGTTTAACATCAACATTTTCTTCATTCCGACAATTCAATCAAATTTAATGGGTTTAACACCAACATTTTCATCTTTCCCACAATTCAATCAAATTACATGGATTTAACATCATCATTTCTATAATTCCCACAATTCAATCAAATTTCATGGGTTTAACATCAACATTTTCATCATTCCCACAACTCAATCAAATTTCATGGGTTTAACATCTACATTTTCATCATTCCCGCAATTCAATCAAATTTCAAGGGTTTAACATCCTCATTTCTATAGTTCCCACAATTCAATCAAATTTCATGGCTTTAACAACAACATTTTCATCTTTCTAACAATTCAATCAAATTTCATGGGTTTAACATCATCATTTTCATCATTCTGACAATTCAATCAAATTTCATGGGTTTAACACCAACACTTTCATCTTTCCCACAATTCAATCAAATCTCATGGGTTTAACATCATCATTTCTATAATTCCCACAATTCAATAAAATTTCATGGGTTTAACATCATCATTTTCATTATTCCCACAACTCAATCAAATTTCATGGGTTTAACATCAACATTTTCATCATTCCCACAATTCAATCAAATTTCATGGGTTTAACATCAACATTTTCATCATTCCGACAATTCAATCAAATTTCATGGGTTTAACACCAACATTTTCATCTTTCCCACAATTCAATCAAATTACATCGGTTTAACATAATCATTTCTATAATTCCCACAATTCAATCAAATTTCATGGGTTTAACGTCAACATTTTCATCATTCAAACAACTCAATCAAATTTCATGGGTTTAACATCTACATTTTCATCATTCCCACTATTCAATCAAATTTCAAGGGTTTAACATCCTCTTTTCTATAATTCCCACAATTCAATCAAATTTCATGGGTTTAAAATCAACATTTTCATCATTCCCACAACTCAATCAAATCTCATGGGTTTAACATCATCATTTCTGAAATTCCCACAATTCAATAAAATTTCATGGGTTTAACATCATCACTTTCATCATTCCCACAATTCAATCAAATTTCATGGGTTTAACATCATCATTTCTATAATTCCCACAATTCAATCAAATTTCATGGGTTTAAAATCAACATTTTCATCATTCCCACAACTCAATCAAATCTCATGGGTTTAACATCATCATTTCTGAAATTCCCACAATTCAATAAAATTTCATGGGTTTAACATCATCACTTTCATCATTCCCACAACTCAATCAAATTTCATGTGTTTAACATCAACATTTTCATCATTCCCACAATTCAATCAAATTTCATGGGTTAAACATCATCATTTCTATAATTTCCAAAACTCAATCAAATTTCATGGGTTTAACATCAACATTTTCATCATTCCCACAATTCAATCAAATTTCATGGGTTTAACATCATCATTTCTATAATTCCCACAATTCAATCAAATTTCATGGGTTTAACATCATCATTTTCATCATTCCGACAATTCAATCAAATTTCAGGGGTTTAACATCATCATTTTCATCATTCCGACAATTCAATCAAATTTCATGGGCTTAACACCAACATTTTCATCTTTCCCACAATTCAATCAAATTTCATGGGTTTAACATCATCATTTCTATAATTCCGACAATTCAATCAAATTTCATGGGTTTAACATCATCATTTTCATCATTCCCACAACTCAATCAAATTTCATGGGTTTAACATCAACATTTTCATCATTCCCACAATTCAATCAAATTTCATGGGTTTAACATCATCATTTCTATAATTCCCACAATTCAATCAAATTTCATGGGTTTAACATCATCATTTTCATCATTCCGACAATTCAATCAAATTTCATGGGTTTAACATCATCATTTTCATCATTCCCATAACTCAATCAAATTTCATGGGTTTAACATCAACATTTTCATCATTCCCACAATTGAATCAAATTTCATGGGTTTAACATCATCATTTCTATAATTCCCACAATTCAGTCAAATTTCATGGGTTTAACACCATCATTTTCATCATTCCCACAACTCAATCAAATTTCATGGGTTTAACATCAATATTTTCATCATTCTCACAATTCAATCAAATTTCATGGGTTTAACATCAACATTTTCATCATTCCCACAATTCAATAAAATTTCATGGGTTTAACATCATCATTTCTATAATTTCCACAATTCAATCAAATTTCAAGGGTTTAACACCAACATTTTCATCTTTCCCACAATTCAATCATATTTCATGGGTTTAACACCAACATTTTCATCTTTCCCACAATTCAATCAAATTTCATGGGTTTAACATCATCATTTCTATAATTCCCACAACTCAATCAAATTTCATGGGTTTAACATCAATATTTTCATCATTCTCACAATTCAATCAAATTTCATGGGTTTAACATCATCATTTCTATAATTCCCACAATTCAATCAAATTTCATGGGTTTAACATCATCATTTTCATCATTCCGACAATTCAATCAAATTTCATGGGTTTAACACCAACATTTTCATCTTTCCCACAATTCAATCAAATTTCATGGGTTTAACATCATCATTTCTATCATTCCCACAACTCAATCAAATTTCATGGGTTTAACATCAACATTTTCATCATTCCCACAATTCAATCAAATTTCATGGGTTTAACATCATCATTTCTATAATTCCCACAACTCAATCAAATTTCATGGGTTTAACATCAATATTTTCATCATTCTCACAATTCAATCAAATTTCATGGGTTTAACATCAACATTTTCATCATTCCCACAATTCAATCAAATTTCATGGGTTTAACATCATCATTTCTATAATTCCCACAATTAAATGAAATTTCAAGGGTTTAACATCATCATTTTCATCATTCCGACAATTCAATCAAATTTCATGGGTTTAACACCAACATTTTCATCTTTCCCACAATTCAATCAAATTTCATGGGTTTAACATCATCATTTCTATAATTCCCACAATTCAATCAAATTTCATGGGTTTAACATCATCATTTTCATCATTCCGACAACTCAATCAAATTTCATGGGTTTAACATCAACATTTTCATCATTCCCACAATTCAATCAAATTTCATGGGTTTAACATCAACATTTTCATCATTCCGACAATTCAATCAAATTTCATGGGTTTAACACCAACATTTTCATCTTTCCCACAATTCAATCAAATTTCATGGGTTTAACATCATCATTTCTATAATTCCCACAATTCAATTAAATTTCATGGGTTTAACATCATCATTTTCATCATTCCGACAACTCAATCAAATTTCATGGGTTTAACATCAACATTTTCATCATTCCCACAATTCAATCAAATTTCATGGGTTTAACATCAACATTTTCATCATTCCGACAATTCAATCAAATTTCATGGGTTTAACACCAACATTTTCATATTTCCCACAATTCAATCAAATTACATCGGTTTAACATCATCATTTCTATAATTCCCACAATTCAATCAAATTTCATTGGTTTCACATCAACATTTTCACCATTCCCACAACTCAATCAAATTTCATGGGTTTAACATCTACATTTTCATTATTCCCACAATTCAATCAAATTTCATGGGTTTAACATCATCATTTCTATAATTCCCACAATTCAATCAAATTTCATGGTTTTAACAACAACATTTTCATCTTTCTAACAATTCAATCAAATTTCATGGGTTTAACATCATCATTTTCATCACTCCCACAATTGAATCAAATTTCATGGGTTTAACATCATCATTTCTATAATTCCCACAATTCAATCAAATCTCATGGGTTTAACATCATCATTTTCATCATTCCCACAACTCAATCAAATTTCATGGGTTTAACATCAACATTTTCATCATTCCCACAATTCAACCAAATTTCATGGGTCAAACATCATCATTTCTATAATTCCCACAATTCAATCAAATTTCATGGGTTTAACACCATCATTTTCATCATTCCCACAACTCAATCAAATTTCATGGGTTTAACCTTAACATTTTCATCATTCCCACAATTCAATCAAATTTCATGGGTTTAACATCATCATTTCTATAATTCCCACAACTCAATCAAATTTCATGGGTTTAACATCAATATTTTCATCATTCTCACAATTCAATCAAATTTCATGGGTTTAACATCAACATTTTCATCATTCCCACAATTGAATCAAATTTCATGGGTTTAACATCATCATTTCTATAATTCCCACAATTCAATCAAATTTCATGGGTTTAACATCAATATTTTCATCATTCTCACAATTCAATCAAATTTCATGGGTTTAACATCAACATTTTCATCATTCCCACAATTCAATCAAATTTCATGGGTTTAACATCATCATTTCTATAATTCCCACAATTCAATCAAATTTCAAGGGTTTAATGTAACATGTAACACCCTTCTAAAATACCCCAATAATTTAATTAAATATCAAAATACAACATCAGAGTAATTATGCAATTAAGGGTGTCACATAATCACTTCACACCATGTTCCAAAATAACAGTCATGCTCTTTATTTAATCAAATAAACATTTGCATAAATCGCAGCGGATATAAATCAAATCAATCAAAACATGTAACACATTACATGTAAAATGGTTCACAACCAACAGTAAAACATTTAAAACATCCCTTCCCGATGTTACATCTATCAGAGCATGACCCACTAAGGAACTACTCTAGACTCCAAGTACTAGCTCCTACTCAATCACTGCTCGTTACCTGAAAAACAGTTGTAAGGGTGAGTTCCTCAATCGATATAATAAGTATTATAAAATATCATGTCATGTTAAGTAATTTAACACACTTCATCACCCTAATCCAAACATATATTCAGTAACAGCACGTCAACTCAACATAATACTCAACACCAACACAAACACACGTATAATATTGGAATACATCCATTCATATTATACGCCATACATATATTATGCAATGAGACTCCATGCATGCGGTACCGACTATTTGTGAACATATAGTTCAACCTCACCGTCCAAATCCAGGCACGGCTACCAAGCTCACTAGTCCCACTCATTTGAGACATAGTGACTCACTCACTAATTCCTCACCATGGGAATTAGCTATCACCCCAAGGGCTATGCTATGCACGCTAATCACCTAGCATGCAAACATCAACAACAATCAAAATGATTTACTCACTAATTCCTCACCATGGGAATTAGCTACCACCATAAAGGCCACAATATGCATGCTAATCACCTAGCAATGCAACAACAACAACCATTCAAGAATAGACATATGCTCACACTCTAAGCCATAAAACAGTCTATTCACAATGCATACATAACTGATACATTCACAGCATCATGCATACCATCACACATCATCAACACATTTTATCACAAAAGCATATCATATCATGCTGCATAATCAAACACAGTATTAGCACACTCTACTAATACCTATACTACTCAAAACAACGGGAAATGATCCCTACTACGTCATACATCAGCTAAGTTACATCACTCAGCCTAAACAACCAAAAACTGCACAACAACAGTTCAGAAAAACCACAAGTCTGCCCATACGCGTATTGCCTATGCCCATACGCGTATTGCCCATTCCTGACCAAGTCCATACGCGTATTGCCCACGCCCATACGCGTATGCTACGCGTACCACATCCTCATACGCGTACCAACAGAGACAATTTCACGTTCAAAACATCATCTTTTTCACTCATACGCGTATGGTATACCCCATACGCGTACCACTCATGGGATATGCGCATCACACGCGTATGGCGCGTACCAGCGCCAAAACTCCGTTTTCTAAGCCATCCCATACGCGTATTGCCTAGTGCCATACGCGTATGACCAGAATCCAGTTTTCCAGATCTGCGATGGGTTTTCTCTGCTACGAGATCTCTACAATCCCAACCTTCTACAGTTCAATTTTCATACATGTTCGTTCGTTTTATCAATTACAGATCATATACATTCGGCTTCCCAAATCGCCAACCTTACTACCTCTAATTCCTACGAATTTTCGTCAATTATCATCCAAATTCGTTCATCAAATATTTCACAATTTCAGCATGCATCATTCAAATCAGAGTCAAAATCCATGGTTTATCACTACCCATTACATGTTATCCCATAAGACCCATCAAACGACGATAAACCCCCCTTACCTGAGTCAATTCCGGCAAATCTCTGAGCTCTAATCTTTTCCTTCCTTCAACCCTTGTTCTCTTGCTCCTTTTTCCACTTTCTGTCTCTTTTCCCTTTTCACGTGAAAATAACTCTTTTTACCAAATGGAACCTTTTTACCGATTTCTACTTTTATTCCAATAATAATAATAAAAATGATCCAATAATAATATTCCAATTATTTAATTAAATTAATAAATATATTATTAACTTAGATTAAATAATTATCTTATTTTATCGGGGTGTTACAACTCTCCCCCACTAAAAGAGTTTTCGTCCTCGAAAACATACCTCAAGTGAATAACTCTGGATAAGACTCCTTCATCTGACTCTCAAGTTCCCAAGTTACATTGCCACCTGCTGGTCCTCCCCAAGCTACCTTCACCAAGGCAATCTCTTTACCCCGCAACTGCTTCAACTCTCGATCCTCTATCCTCATAGGTGATGTCTCAACCGTCAGGTTATCTCTCACCTGTACATCATCTACTTGGACCACATGTGTCGGATCATGAATGTACCTCCTCAACTGAGACACATGAAAAACCTCATGCAAATTCGCAAGCGACGGCGGTAAAGCGATACGATAGGCTACTTCCCCTATCCTTTCCAAAATCTGATAAGGACCAATAAATCGAGGTGTCAACTTCTTTGACTTCAAAGCTCGACCAACACTAGTTATCGGAGTGACACGAAGAAACACATGATCTCCCTCTTGGAACTCAAGTGACTTCCTCCTCTTGTCATGATAACTCTTCTGACGACTCTGAGCAATTCTCATCTTCTCCTGAATCATCTTAATCTTTTCCGTAGTTTGTTGAACAATCTCCGGTCCAACCACAGCACTCTCACCGGACTCATACCAACATAAAGGTGTCCGACATCTCCTACCATACAAAGCTTCAAACGGTGCCATACCAATGCTCGAATGAAAACTATTGTTGTAGGTAAACTCAATCAAAGGTAAATAACTATCCCAAGCACCTCCCTTTTCCAAAACACAAGCTCTCAAAAGATCCTCTAGCGACTGAATCGTCCTCTCAGTCTGACCATCAGTCTGCGGATGATATGCAGAACTCAATCTCAGCTTAGTTCCCAAAGCCCTCTGCAAACCTTCCCAAAACTTCGATGTAAATCTAGGATCTCTGTCTGAAACAATACTCGACGGAATACCATGCAAACTTACAATCTTCTCAATATACAACTCGGCTAATCTCTCTAACGGATAATCCATTCTGATCGGAATGAAATGAGCCGATTTCGTCAATCTATCAACAATCACCCAAATAGCTTCAAAATTCTTATTTGTCCTCGGTAAACCAGAAACAAAATCCATACTGATACTATCCCACTTCCACTCTGGAATAGCCAACGGTTGCATTAGCCCAGACGGCTTCTGATGCTCAATCTTCGACTTCTGACAAGTCAAACAGGAATAAACAAAACTCGCAATTTCTCTTTTCATTCCCGGCCACCAAAATAACTTTTTCAAATTATGATACATCTTCGTAGCTCCAGGATGAATACTCAGGCCACTACGATGTCCCTCTTCAAGAATACTCTTCTTAAGTTCGGTAACATCCGGAATACACACCCGATTACCAAATTTCAAAACACCATTCTCATCAACTCTGAATTCACCACCTTGACCTTGATTCACTAGAGTCAACTTATCAACCAAAAGCACATCGGATTTCTGACCCTTTCTAATCTCATCCAAAATATTACTCGTTAATTTCAACATTCCCAATTTAACACTCTTGTGAGTACTCTCACACACCAAACTTAAGTCTCTAAACTGTTCAATCAAATCCAATTCCTTAACCATTAACATAGACATATGTAATGATTTCCGACTCAATGCATCAGCCACTACGTTTGCTTTACCCGGATGGTAATTCAAACCAAAGTCATAATCCTTCAGAAATTCTAACCATCTCCTTTGTCTCATATTCAGCTCTTTTTGATCGAACAAATACTTTAAACTCTTATGGTCACTGAAAACCTCAAATCTTGACCCGTACAAGTAATGCCTCCATAACTTCAGAACGAACACCACAGCTGCCAACTCTAAATCGTGCGTCGGATAGTTCCTCTCATGAACCCTCAGCTGTCTCGAAGCATAAGCTATAACCTGCTTATTTTGTATCAACACACCACCCAAACCCAACAATGAAGCATCACAGTAAACTTCAAATAGTTCCGACGAACTCGGTAATATCAGAATAGGAGCAGTAGTTAACCTTCTCTTTAACTCTTGGAAACCTTCTTCACATTTTGAGTCCCAAACAAACGCTTGCCCCTTTCTAGTCAACATCGTCAACGGTAACGCCAACTTAGAAAATCCCTCAATGAACTTCCTATAATAACCTGCAAGTCCAAGAAAACTTCTTATCTCAGAAACTGACTTCGGAGCTTCCCACTTAGATACCGCTTCTATCTTAGAAGGATCAACAGCAACACCACCTCTTGAAATCACATGACCAAGAAAACTAACCTCTTCTAACCAAAATTCACACTTAGACAGTTTAGCAAATAACTTCTTTCCTGGTAGAACTCCTAAAACCACTCTCAAATGCTCAGCATGCTCTTCTTCAGATTTCGAATACACCAAAATGTCGTCAATAAACACCACAACAAACTGGTCTAGATACGGATGGAAAATCCTATTCATATACTCCATAAATACTCCAGGTGCATTAGTCACACCAAAAGGCATTACAGAATACTCATAATGTCCATACCTTGTTCTGAAAGCAGTCTTCTGAATATCCTCAGTCTTCACACGTATCTGATGATATCCCGATCTCAAATCTATTTTGCTGAACACACTCGCACCAACCAACTGATCCATTAAATCATCAATCCTCGGCAAAGGATACCGATTCTTGATCGTCACTTTATTCAGTTGCCTGTAGTCTACACACAACCTCATAGTACCTTCTTTCTTCTTAACCAATAACACTGGTGCACCCCACGGTGACACACTCGGACGAATAAATTTCTTATCCAACAGATCTTCCAACTGATTCTTCAATTCAGTTAACTCAACAGCAGACATACGGTACAGAGCCATCGATATCGGCCTAGTACCAGGTACCAAATCAATCGAGAACTCAACTTCACGCTCTGGCGGCAATTCATTCACCTCTTCTGGAAACACATCAGGAAAATCACACACCACGGCTAGATCACAAATCACCAGTTTATCTTTAGCCTCCATAGTCGCTAACAGCATAAACAACTCTGCCCCATCTGCTACTGCCTCATTCACCTGCCTTGCAGATAGAAACAAACTCTTCCCTTCCTCAGTCTCAGGAAAAATCACAGTCTTATCAAAACAGTTGATATAGACTCGGTTAAACACCAACCAGTTCATACCCAGGATAACATCAACCTGTACCAGTGGAAGACACACAAGGTCTATCCCAAAGTCTCTACCAAAAATACTCAAAGGACTATTCAAACAAACTGAAGTAGTAGTCACTGAACCCTTCGCAGGAGTATCAATCACCATACTTCCACGCATCTCAGATATCTCTAACTTAAGTTTCACAGCACAATCCAAAGATATAAAGGAATGAGTCGCACCTGTGTCAATAATAGCTACAAGAGGAAAGCCATTAATATAACACGTACCTCGGATCAAACGATCATCTGCAGAAGTCTCAGAACCCGATAAAGCAAAGACCTTGCCTCCCGACTGATTCTCCTTCTTCGGCTTAGGACACTGTGGGCTAATATGACCCAACTCTCCACAGTTGAAACAAGTCACAGTCTTCAACCGGCAATCTGCAGCCAAGTGACCACCTTTTCCACACTTGAAACACTTTTTCTCATTACTGGTACACTCATGGATACGATGTCCAGCCTGACCATATCTGAAACACTTAGCAGGGGCACTGGAGTCTCCCCCACTAGGCCTCTTCATCCCACTCTGTCTCTGAAAACCTTTGCCAGCTGCATACGGTTTTCCACGATCATTCTGATTCTTGCCTTTCCTATCAACCCTCTGCTGATAGCTTTCCGCTCTAGCCTTGGTATCCTGTTCAAAAATCCTGCAACAGTCAACCAAATCAGAAAACACTCTGATCCGCTGATACCCAATAGCCTGCTTGATCTCGGGACGTAACCCGTTCTCAAACTTCACACATTTCGAAAATTCTCCAACAGCCTCATTATAGGGAGTGTAATACTTCGACAGCTCTGTGAACTTGGCAGCATACTCCGTAACAGACCTGTTACCCTGCTTCAATTCCAAGAACTCTATCTCTTTCTTTCCTCTGACATCCTCTGGAAAGTACTTCCTCAGGAATCTCTCTCTGAACACCGCCCAAGTGATTTCAGCATTCCCAGCAGATTCCAACTCAGTGCGGGTAGCAACCCACCAATCATCAACTTCCTCTGACAGCATATGCGTACCGAACCTGACCTTCTGGTTATCGGCACACTCAGTCACTCGGAAGATCCTCTCAATCTCCTTCAACCACTTCTGAGCACCATCTGGATCGTATGCTCCCTTAAACATTGGAGGATTGTTCTTCTGGAACTCACTCAGTTGACGAGCAGCTCCCATTCCCACAACATTCGGATTCCCTCCAAGTACTCCAGCTAGCATACCCAGAGCCTCAGCAATCGCAGCATCGTCTCTACCTCTTCCAGCCATCTCTATTCTGAAAACCCAACAAACTAAAACAATAAGTACTGATAGGGTTACACAACACCCATCCCGTACAGGGGAACAAAATAATTACGACTCGACTCGACCGACTATGCTCTGATACCACTAATGTAACACCCTTCTAAAATACCCCAATAATTTAATTAAATATCAAAATACAACATCAGAGTAATTATGCAGTTAAGGGTGTCACATAATCACTTCACACCATGTTCCAAAATAACAGTCATGCTCTTTATTTAATCAAATAAACATTTGCATAAATCACAGCGGATATAAATCAAATCAATCAAAACATGTAACACATTACATGTAAAATGGTTCACAACCAACAGTAAAACATTTAAAACATCCCTTCCCGATGTTACATCTATCAGAGCATGACCCACTAAGGAACTACTCTAGACTCCAAGTACTAGCTCCTACTCAATCACTGCTCGTTACCTGAAAAACAGTTGTAAGGGTGAGTTCCTCAATCGATATAATAAGTATTATAAAATATCATGTCATGTTAAGTAATTTAACACACTTCATCACCCTAATCCAAACATATATTCAGTAACAGCACATCAACTCAACATAATACTCAACACCAACACAAACACACGTATAATATTGGAATACATCCATTCATATTATACGCCATACATATATTATGCAATGAGACTCCATGCATGCGGTTATTTGTGAACATATAGTTCAACCTCACCGTCCAAATCCAGGCACGGCTACCAAGCTCACTAGTCCCACTCATTTGAGACATAGTGACTCACTCACTATATCCTCACCATGGGAATTAGCTACCACCCCAAGGGCTATGCTATGCACGCTAATCACCTAGCATGCAAACATCAACAACAATCAAAATGATTTACTCACTAATTCCTCACCATGGGAATTAGCTACCACCATAAAGGCCACAATATGCATGCTAATCACCTAGCAATGCAACAACAACAACCATTCAAGAATAGACATATGCTCACACTCTAAGCCATAAAACAGTCTATTCACAATGCATACATAACTGATACATTCACAGCATCATGCATACCATCACACATCATCAACACATTTTATCACAAAAGCATATCATATCATGCCGCATAATCAAACACAGTATTAGCACACTCTACTAATACTTATACTACTCAAAACAACGGGAAATGATCCCTACTACGTCATACATCAGCTAAGTTACATCACTCAGCCTAAACAACCAAAAACTGCACAACAACAGTTCAGAAAAACCACAAGTCTGCCCATACGCGTATTGCCTATGCCCATACGCGTATTGCCCATTCCTGACCAAGTCCATACGCGTATTGCCCACGCCCATACGCGTATGATACGCGTACCACATCCTCATACGCGTACCAACAGAGACAATTTCACGTTCAAAACATCATCTTTTTCACTCATACGCGTATGGTATACCCCATACGCGTACCACTCATGGGATACGCGCATCACACGCGTATGGCGCGTACCAGCGCCAAAACTCCCTTTTCTAAGCCATCCCATACGCGTATTGCCTAGTGCCATACGCGTATGACCAGAATCCAGTTTTCCAGATCTGCGATGGGTTTTCTCTGCTACGAGATCTCTACAATCCCAACCTTCTACAGTTCAATTTTCATACATGTTCGTTCGTTTTATCAATTACAGATCATATACATTCGGCTTCCCAAATCGCCAACCTTACTACCTCTAATTCCTACGAATTTTCGTCAATTATCATCCAAATTCGTTCATCAAATATTTCACAATTTCAGCATGCATCATTCAAATCAGAGTCAAAATCCATGGTTTATCACTACCCATTACATGTTATCCCATAAGACCCATCAAACGACGATAAACCCCCCTTACCTGAGTCAATTCCGGCAAATCTCTGAGCTCTAAGCTTTTCCTTCCTTCAACCCTTGTTCTCTTGCTCCTTTTTCCACTTTCTGTCTCTTTTCCCTTTTCACGTGAAAATAACTCTTTTTACCAAATGGAACCTTTTTACCGATTTCTACTTTTATTCCAATAATAATAATAAAAATGATCCAATAATAATATTCCAATTATTTAATTAAATTAATAAATATATTATTAACTTAGATTAAATAATTATCTTATTTTATCGGGGTGTTACATAACACCCCGATAAAATATGATAATTATTTAATTTAAGTTTAATAGTATATTATGATGATAAAATGAATGAGAGGGTATTATTTTTCAAAATAAAAGATAAACCCTTGATATATATTATTATTAGTATATTTATTAATTTAATTAAATAATTGGAATATTATTGGATTATTATTATTGGAATAATAAAGTTGGAATTGGAACGATTTTTGGAATCAGTAAAGAGTCCCATTTGGTAAAAAGGGTTTTTTCACTTGAAAGGAGAGAAGCGACTAAAAATTGGAAAAAAGGGCAAAGAGGAAGAGCAAGAGAAAAAGGGTTGAAGAAGGGAAAAGCTTGAAGTTAAAGGATTTGCCGGATTAACTCAGGTAAGGGGGGTTTATCGTCGTTTAATGGGTATTATGGATTAACATGTAATGGGTAGTAATAAGCCATTGAATCGACTCTAATCAGGTTTTGAGAAATACCCTTGAATTATGATGAATAAATTACGTTAAAACTGTGAATGAATCCATATTTGGACGAGTCGTAATTTTCTGGACGTGTAGCTTTTTACGGAAGCGAAATCGGAGGTCCGGAAGTCCTCCCACGGCGAAAAATGCGGGTGATTCTGCATTCTGTTCGTTGTTAGCGCAGGAACAGCTTTCTGTCTTGCGTTAACCGGTTAACCCAGGGCGTTAACCGGTTAACACTGTTATGATAATTAAAATAATTAAATTCTGTCTTGCGTTAACCGGTTAACCCAGGGCGTTAACCGGTTAACACTGTTAAATTTGCCAAGAAGCGCATTCTGTTTTGCGTTAACCGATTAACCCAGGGCGTTAACCGGTTAACACTGTTTGAAAAGTGAAAATTTGATATTTAAATATTGTGTACATATTGTATGGACAGAAGTTGGATTTTTCTGAGCTGTTGTTGTGCAGTTTTGGTCGTTTCAGCTGAGTGATGTAGTTTAGCTGATGTATGATATAGTAGGGATCATTTCCCGTGGTTTTGAGCAGTATAAGTATTAGTAGAGTGTGCTAATACTGTGATTTATTATTTGGCATGACATGATATGATTCTGTGATAAATATGCTGATGATGTATGATGGTATGCATAATGCTGTGAATATATCTATTATGTAAGCAATTGTGGATGGACTGTTTATGGCTTAGAGTGTGAGCATATGTCCATTGTGGATTGTTGTTGATGTTTGCATGCTAGGTGATTTAGCGTGCATAACATGGCCTTTATGGTGGTAGCTAATTCCCATGGTGAGGAATTAGTGAGTTGTTTATGGCTTAGAGTGTGAGTGTAACACCCCGATAAAATAAGATAATTATTTAATTTAAGTTAATAATATATTTATTAATTTAATTAAATAATTGGAATATTATTATTGGAATTATTATTATTGGGTTATTATTTTATTGGAATAAAAGTTGGAATTTAGAAAAGGTCCCATTTAGTAAAAAGGTTTATTTTTCACGTGAAAAGGAAAAAAAGAGACAGAAAAGTGAAAAAGGGCAAAGAGAACCAGAGAACAAGGGTTGAAGAGAGGAAGAGCTTGAAGCTGAAGGATTGCCGGATTAACTCAGGTAAGGGGGGTTTATCGTCGATTAATGGGTATTATGGGATAATATGTAGTGGGTAGTGATAAACCATGGATTTTACTCTGATTCGAATGATGTATGCTGAAAAATTGTGAAATGTTGGATGAACGAAATATGGGTTTTAATTGGAGAATTCGTAGGAATTAGATGTAAAAATGGTAGAATTTGTGAAATCGAATGGGGGATAATTCGTGTTAGATGATATGAACGATTACTGGGAAAAATTGGATTGTAGGAGGTTGGAATTGGGAGATCTCGTAGCAGAGAAAACCATAGCAGATCTGGAAAATTAGTTTCTGGTCATACGCGTATGGCGCTAGGCAATACGCGTATGAGATGGCCTGGTACTCGTATGGAACTAGGCATTACGCGTATGGATGAGGAAGATGATGTTTTGAACGTGGTTTGGTCTCTGTTGGTACGCGTATGGGGAAGTGGTACGCGTAGCATACGCGTATGAGATAGGTGGTACGCGTATGGGATTGGCTGAGAATTGGGCCATACGCGTATGGGACTAGGCAATACGCGTATGGGCAGGATTGTGATTTTTCTGTGCTGTTGTTGTGCAGTTTTTGGTTGTTCAGCTGAGTAATGTAATTTAGCTGATGTATGATAGAGTAGGGATCATTTCCCGTTGTTTTGAGTAGTATGGGTATTAGTAGAGTATGCTAATGCTGTGATTGATTATGTGGTATGACATGATATGATTGTGTGGTGAATATGTTGATGATGCATGATGATATGCATAATGTTGTGAATGTATCTATCATGTATGAAATTATGAATGGACTGTTTATGGCTTAGAGTGTGAGCATATGTCCATTGCGGATGATTGTTGATGTTTGCATGACTAATTGATTTAGCTTGCATATTGTGGCCTTTATGGTGGTAGCTAATTCCCATGGTGAGGAATTAGTGAGTTAGTATTGTGGATTGTTGTTGATGTTTGCATGCTAGGTGATTAGCGTGCATATCATAGCCCTTGGGGTGGTAGCTAATTCCCATGGTGAGGAATTAGTGAGTGAGTCACTAGGTCTCAAATGAGTGGGACTAGTGGGCTTGGTAGCCGTACCTGGATTTGGTCGGTGAGGTTGAACTATATGTTCACGAATAGTCGGTACCGCATGCATGGAGTCTCATTGCATAATGTATGTATGTATGGCGTATAATATGAATGGATGTATTCCAATATTATACGTGTGTTTTATGGTTGTGTTGAGTTTGAGTATGATGATGATGATGATTATGAGTTGATATTGCCGTTGCTAAATATGTGTGATCTGATTAGGGTGATGATATGTGTTAAATTACTTAACATTGCATGATATTTTATAATGCTTATTATATCGATTGAGGAACTCACCCTTACAACTATTTTTCAGGTAACGAGCAGTGATTGAGTAGAAGGTAGTGCTTGGAGTCTAGTGTAGTCTCCTTAGTGTGTCATGCTCTGATAGATGTAACATCGGGACGGGATGTTTTACCTTGTTGAATCATTTTTTTACATGTAATGTGTTACATGTTTTGCATGATTGATTTGATTTCTATCCGCTGCGTATTGTGCAAATGCTTTATGTTTCGAATTAATAAAAGAGCATGACAGTTATTTGGTGAATGTTGTGAAATGATTGTGTGACACCCTTGAGTGCATAATTACTCTGATGATATATTGCTATTTTAATTAAATATTTGGGATATTTTAGAAGGGTGTTACAGTGAGCATATGTCTATTGTGGATTGTTGTTGATGTTTGCATGCTAGGTGATTTAGCGTGCATAGCATGGCCTTTATGGTGGTAGCTAATTCCCATGGTGAGGAATTAGTGAGTGAGTCACTAGGTCTCAAATGAGTGGGACTAGTGAGCTTGGTAGCCGTATCTGGGTTTGATCGGTGAGGTTGAACTATGTGTTCACGAATAGTCGGTACCGCATGCATGGAGTCTCATTTCATAATGTATGTATGGCGTATAATATGAATGGATGTATTCCAATATTATACGTGTGTTTTGTGTTTGTGTTTGTGTTGAGTATGATTATGAGTTGATGTTGCCGTTGCTGAATGTGTGATATGATTAGGGTGATGAATGTGTTAATTTACTTAACATTACATGATATTTTATAATGCTTATTATATCGATTGAGGAACTCACCCTTACAACTATGTTTCAGGTAACGAGCAGTGATTGAGTAGAAGCTAGTGCTTGGAGTCTAGTGTAGTTCCTTAGTGAGTCATGCTCTGGTATATGTAACATCGGGACGGGATGTTTTACTTTGTTTTCATTGTTGGTTGTTGAACAATTTTACATGTAAGGTGTTACATGGTTCGAATGTTGTTAGATTTCTATCCGCTGTGAATTGT
The DNA here is from genome assembly GCF_024323335.1 of Lathyrus oleraceus. Classification (NCBI taxonomy): domain Eukaryota; kingdom Viridiplantae; phylum Streptophyta; class Magnoliopsida; order Fabales; family Fabaceae; genus Lathyrus; species Lathyrus oleraceus. The sequence goes on from NW_026112521.1 coordinate 51,918, forward strand.
GCAATGTTTTATTTTGATTAATAAATGAGCATGACAAGTTATTTGGTGATTGGTGTGAAGTGTCAAGTGTGACACCCTGAAATTGCATATCTACTCTGATTCATATTTTGTTGTTTTAATTAATTATTGGGGTATTTTAGAAGGGTGTTACATTAGTGGTATCAGAGCATAGTCGGTCGAGTCGAGTCGTAATTATTCTGTTTCCATGTATGTGATAGGTGTTGTGTAACCCTATCAGTAGTTATTGTTTTAGCTTGTTGGGTTCTCAGAATAGAGATGGCTGGAAGAGGTAGAGACGATGCTGCGATTGCTGAGGCTCTGGGTATGCTAGCTAGGGTACTTGGAGGGAATCGGAATGTTGTGGGATTAGGAGCTGCTCGTCAATTGAGTGAGTTCCAGAAGAACAATCCTCCAATGTTCAAGGGAGCATACGATCCAGATGGTGCTCAGAAGTGGTTGAAGGAGATCGAGAGGATCTTCCGAGTGACTGAGTGTGCCGATAACCAGAAGGTCAGGTTCGGTACGCATATGCTGTCAGAGGAAGCAGATGATTGGTGGGTTGCTGCCCGCACTGAGTTGGAAGCTGCTGGGAGTGCTGAGATCACTTGGGCGGTGTTCAGAGAGAGATTCCTGAGGAAGTACTTTCCAGAGGATGTCAGAGGAAAGAAAGAGATAGAGTTCTTAGAATTGAAGCAGGGCAACCGGTCTGTTACTGAGTATGCTGCTAAGTTCACAGAGCTGTCGAAGTATTACACTCCCTATGAGTGAGGCAGTAGCAGATGGGGCAGAGTTGTTTATGCTGTTAGCGACTTTGGAGGCTAAAGATAAACTGGTGATTTGCGATCTAGCCGTGGTGTGTGATTTTCCTGATGTGTTTCCTGAAGAAGTGAATGAATTACCGCCAGAGCGTGAAGTTGAGTTCTCGATTGATTTGGTACCTGGTACTAGACCGATATCGATGGCTCCGTACCGTATGTCTGCTGTTGAGTTAACTGAATTGAAGAGTCAGTTGGAAGATCTGTTGGATAAGAAATTTATTCGTCCGAGTGTGTCACCGTGGGGTGCACCAGTGTTATTGGTTAAGAAGAAAGAAGGTACTATGAGGTTGTGTGTGGACTACAGGCAACTGAATAAAGTGACGATCAAGAATCGGTATCCTTTGCCGAGGATTGATGATTTGATGGATCAGTTGGTTGGTGCGAGTGTGTTCAGCAAAATAGATTTGAGATCGGGGTATCATCAGATACGTGTGAAAACTGAGGATATTCAGAAGACTGCTTTCAGAACAAGGTATGGACATTATGAGTATTCTGTAATGCCTTTTGGTGTGACTAATGCGCCTGGGGTATTTATGGAGTATATGAATAGGATTTTCCATCCGTACCTAGACAAGTTTGTTGTGGTGTTTATTGACGATATTTTGGTGTATTCGAAATCTGAAGAAGAGCATGCTGAACATTTGAGAGTGGTTTTAGGAGTTCTACGAGAAAAGAAGTTATTTTCTAAACTGTCCAAGTGTGAATTTTGGTTAGAAGAGGTTAGTTTTCTTGGTCATGTGGTTTCAAGAGGTGGTGTTGCTGTTGATTCTTCTAAGATAGAAGCGGTATCTAAGTGGGAAGCTCCGAAGTCAGTTTCTGAGATAAGGAGTTTTCTTAGACTTGCAGGTTATTATAGGAAATTCATTGAGGGGTTTTCTAAGTTGGCGTTACCGTTGACGATGTTGACTAAAAAGGGGCAGGCGTTTGTTTGGGACGCAGAATATGAAGAAGGTTTCCAAGAGTTAAAGAGAAGGTTAACTACTGCTCCTATTCTGATATTACCAAGTCCGTCGGAACCATTTGAGGTTTACTGTGATGCTTCATTGTTGGGTTTGGGTGGTGTTTTGATGCAGAATAAGTAGGTTGTAGCTTATGCTTCGTGACAACTGAAGGTTCATGAGAGGAACTATCCGACACACGATTTAGAGTTGGCAGCTGTGGTATTTGTTCTGAAGTTATGGAGGCATTACTTGTACGGGTCAAGATTTGAGGTTTTCAGTGACCATAAAAGTTTAAAGTATTTGTTTGATCAGAAAGAGCTGAATATGAGACAGAGGTGATGGTTAGAGTTTCTAAAGGATTATGACTTTGGTTTGAATTACCATCCGGGTAAAGCAAACGTAGTGGCTGATGCATTGAGTCTGAAATCATTGCATATGTCTATGTTAATGGTTAAGGAATTGGATTTAATTGAGCAGTTTAGAGACTTGAGTTTTGTGTGTGAGAGTACTCACAATAGTGTTAAATTGGGAATGTTGAAGTTAACGAGTGGTATTCTGGATGAGATTAGAGAGGGTCAGAAATCCGATGTGCTTTTGGTTGATAAGTTGACTCTAGTGAATCAAGGTCAAGGTGGTGAATTCAGAGTTGATGAGAATGGGGTTTTGAAATTTGGTAATCGGGTGTGTATTCCGGATGTTACCGAACTTAAGAAGAGTATTCTTGAGGAAGGACATCGTAGTGGCCTGAGTATTCATCCTGGGGCTACGAAGATGTATCATGATTTGAAAAAGTTATTTTGGTGGCCAGGAATGAAAAGAGAAATTGCGAGTTTTGTTTATTCTTGTTTGACTTGTCAGAAGTCAAAGATTGAGCATCAGAAGCCGTCTGGGTTAATGCAACCGTTGGCTATTCCAGAGTGGAAGTGGGATAGTATCAGTATGGATTTTGTTTCTGGTTTACCGAGGACAATTAAGAATTTTGAAGCTATTTGGGTGATTGTTGACAGATTGACAAAATCGGCTCATTTCATCCGATCAGAATGGATTATCCGTTAGAGAGATTAACTGAGTTGTATATTGAGAAAATTGTAAGTTTGCATGGTATTCCGTCGAGTATTGTTTCGGACAGAGATCCTAGATTTACATCAAAGTTCTGGGAAGGTTTGCAGAGGGCTTTGGGAACTAAGCGGAGATTGAGTTCTGCATATCATCCGCAGACTGATGGTTAGACTGAGAGGACGATTCAGTCACTGGAGGATCTTTTGAGGGCTTGTGTTTTGGAAAAGGGAGGTGCTTGGGATTGTTATTTACCTTTGATTGAGTTTACCTACAACAATAGTTTTCATTCAAGCATTGGTATGGCACCGTTTGAAGCTTTGTATGGTAGGAGATGTCGGACACCTTTATGTTGGTATGAGTACGGTGAGAGTGTTGTGGTTGGACCGGAGATTGTTCAACAAACTACGGAAAATATTAAGATGATTCAGGAGAAGATGAGGATTGCTCAGAGTCGTCAGAAGAGTTATCACGACAAGAGGAGGAAGTCACTTGAGTTTCAAGAGGGAGATCATGTGTTTCTTCGTGTTACTCCGATAACTGGGGTTGGTCGAGCTTTGAAGTCGAAGAAGTTGACACCTCGATTTATTGGTCCTTATCAGATTTTGGAGAGGATAGGGGAGGTAGCCTATCGTATCGCTTTACCGCCGTCACTTGCGAATTTGCATGAGGTTTTTCATGTGTCTCAGTTGAGGAGGTACATTCCTGATCCGTCGCATGTGGTCCAAGTAGATGATGTACATGTGAGAGATAACCTGACTGTTGAAACATCACCTATGAGGATCGAGGATCGAGAGTTGAAGCAGTTGCGGGGTAAAGAGATTGCTTTGGTAAAGGTAGCTTGGGGAGGACCAGCAGGTGGCAATGTGACTTGGGAACTTGAGAGTTAGATGAAGGAGTCTTATCCAGAGTTATTCGCTTGAGGTATGTTTTCGAGGACGAAAACTCTTTTAGTGGGGGAGAGTTGTAACACCCCGATAAAATATGATAATTATTTAATTTAAGTTTAATAGTATATTATGATGATAAAATGAATGAGAGGGTATTATTTTTCAAAAGAAAAGATAAACCCTTCATATATATTATTATTAGTATATTTATTAATTTAATTAAATAATTGGAATATTATTGGATTATTATTATTGGAATAATAAAGTTGGAATTGGAACGATTTTTGGAATTAGTAAAGAGTCCCATTTGGTAAAAAGGGTTTTTTCACGTGAAAGGAGAGAAGCGACTAAAAAGTGGAAAAAAGGGCAAAGAGGAAGAGCAAGAGAAAAAGGGTTGAAGAAGGGAAAATTTTGAAGTTAAAGGATTTGCCGGATTAACTCAGGTAAGGGGGGTTTGTCGTCGTTTAATGGGTATTATGGATTAACATGTAATGGGTAGTAATAAGCCATTGAATCGACTCTAATCAGGTTTTGAGAAATACCCTTGAATTGTGATGAATAAATTACGTTAAAACTGTGAATGAATCCATATTTGGACGAGTCGTAATTTTCTGGACGTGTAGCTTTTTACGGAAGCGAAATCGGAGGTCCGGAAGTCCTCCCACGGCGAAAAATGCGGGTGATTCTGCATTCTGTTCGTTGTTAGCGCAGGAACAACTTTCTGTCTTGCGTTAACCGGTTAACCCAGGGCGTTAACCGGTTAACACTGTTATGATAATTAAAATAATTAAATTCTGTCTTGCGTTAACCGGTTAACCCAGGGCGTTAACCGGTTAACACTGTTAAGTTTGCCAAGAAGCGCATTCTGTTTTGCGTTAACCGATTAACCCAGGGCGTTAACTGGTTAACACTGTTTGAAAAGTGAAAAATTGATATTTAAATATTGTGTACATATTGTATGGACAGAAGTTGGATTTTTCTGAGCTGTTGTTGTGCAGTTTTGGTCGTTTCAGCTGAGTGATGTAGTTTAGCTGATGTATGATATAGTAGGGATCATTTCCCGTGGTTTTGAGCAGTATAAGTATTAGTAGAGTGTGCTAATACTGTGATTTATTATTTGGCATGACATGATATGATTCTGTGATAAATATGCTGATGATGTATGATGGTATGCATAATGCTGTGAATATATCTATTATGTATGCAATTGTGGATGGACTGTTTATGGCTTAGAGTGTGAGCATATGTCCATTGTGGATTGTTGTTGATGTTTGCATGCTAGGTGATTTAGCGTGCATAACATGGCCTTTATGGTGGTAGCTAATTCCCATGGTGAGGAATTAGTGAGTTGTTTATGGCTTAGAGTGTGAGCATATGTCCATTGTGGATTGTTGTTGATGTTTGCATGCTAGGTGATTTAGCGTGCATAGCATGGCCTTTATGGTGGTAGCTAATTCCCATGGTGAGGAATTAGTGAGTGAGTCACTAGGTCTCAAATGAGTGGGACTAGTGAGCTTGGTAGCCGTATCTGGGTTTGATCGGTGAGGTTGAACTATGTGTTCACGAATAGTCGGTACCGCATGCATGGAGTCTCATTTCATAATGTATGTATGGCGTATAATATGAATGGATGTATTCCAATATTATACGTGTGTTTTGTGTTTGTGTTTATGTTGAGTATGATTATGAGTTGATGTTGCCGTTGCTGAATGTGTGATATGATTAGGGTGATGAATGTGTTAATTTACTTAACATTACATGATATTTTATAATGCTTATTATATCGATTGAGGAACTCACCCTTACAACTATGTTTCAGGTAACGAGCAGTGATTGAGTAGAAGCTAGTGCTTGGAGTCTAGTGTAGTTCCTTAGTGAGTCATGCTCTGGTATATGTAACATCGGGACGGGATGTTTTACTTTGTTTTCATTGTTGGTTGTTGAACAATTTTACATGTAAGGTGTTACATGGTTCGAATGTTGTTAGATTTCTATCCGCTGCGAATTGTGCAATGTTTTATTTTGATTAATAAATGAGCATGACAAGTTATTTGGTGATTGGTGTGAAGTGTCAAGTGTGACACCCTGAAATTGCATATCTACTCTGATTCATATTTTGTTGTTTTAATTAATTATTGGGGTATTTTAGAAGGGTGTTACATTTAACATCATCATTTTCATCATTCCGACAATTCAATCAAATTTCATGGGTTTAACACCAACATTTTCATCTTTCCCACAATTCAATCAAATTTCATGGGTTTAACATCATCATTTCTATAATTCCCACAATTCAATCAAATTTCATGGGTTTAACATCATCATTTTCATCATTCCGACAACTCAATCAAATTTCATGGGTTTAACATCAAAATTTTCATCATTCCCACAATTCAATCAAATTTCATGGGTTTAACATCAACATTTTCATCATTCCGACAATTCAATCAAATTTCATGGGTTTAACACCAAATTTTTCATCTTTCCCACAATTCAATCAAATTACATCGGTTTAACATCATCATTTCTATAATTCCCACAATTCAATCAAATTTCATGGGTTTAACATCAACATTTTCATCATTCCCACAACTCAATCAAATTTCATGGGTTTAACATCTACATTTTCATCATTCACACAATTCAATCAAATTTCATGGGTTTAACATCATCATTTCTATAATTCCCACAATTCAATCAAATTTCATGGTTTTAACATCAATATTTTCATCATTCTCACAATTCAATCAAATTTCATGGGTTTAACATCAACATTTTCCTCATTCCCACAATTGAATCAAATTTCATGGGTTTAACATCATCATTTCTATAATTCCCACAATTCAATCAAATTTCATGGGTTTAAAATCAACATTTTCATCATTCCCACAATTCAATCAAATTTCATGGGTTTAACATCATCATTTCTATAATTCGCACAATTCAATAAAATTTCATGGGTTTAACATCATCATTTTCATCATTCCCACAACTCAAACAAATATCATGGGTTTAACATCAACATTTTCATCATTCCCACAATTCAATCAAATCTCATGGGTTTAACATCATCATTTCTATAATTCCCACAATTCAATAAAATTTCATGGGTTTAAGATCATCACTTTCATCATTCCCACAACTCAATCAAATTTCATGGGTTTAACATCAACATTTTCATCATTCCCACAATTCAATCAAATTTCATGGGTTAAACATCATCATTTCTATAATTCCCAAAACTCAATCAAATTTCATGGGTTTAACACCATCATTTTCATCATTCCCACAACTCAATCAAATTTCATGGGTTTAACATCAACATTTTCATCATTCCCACAATTCAATCAAATTTCATGGGTTTAACATCATCATTTCTATAATTCCCACAACTCAATCAAATTTCATGGGTTTAACATCAATATTTTCATCATTCTCACAATTCAATCAAATTTCATGGGTTTAACATCAACATTTTCATCATTCCCACAATTCAATCAAATTTCTTGGGTTTAACATCATCATTTCTATAATTCCCACAATTCAATCAAATTTCATGGGTTTTGAAATTCTAGTTATCAGACTTTGGATGTCACACAGGTTGTTATGACATCCAATTCTGCACAGACAGGGATTATGCAGAACTTAATTGTAAGTGCAGTAAATAACACAAGTAATTGTTCACCCAGTTCAGTCCAACATGACCTACATCTGGGGGCTACCAAGCCAGGGAGGAAATCCACTATTAGTAGTATCAATTCAAAGCTAAACTCCCCCGTTTACAACTTATCACTTAATCCCTACCCAATGCAATTTCAATCTTAATCTAAGATCAGAGTTCCTACTCACTCCCCCTCAATCACCTCAGTGATATTAAAAACACTTTGAAGTCACACTTCAAAAACAACTCTTGGTTATGCTTCACAGCTTAAACCAAGATACACAGCACTCACGCTTAAAAGCTTTGAGTGACACAACACTTACAACTCAATGAACACCCTATGCCAAAGCAATCATCTATTTGATAATGACTTGGCTTACAAGATACGTCTAATTCTAGACTCACAAAAATACAGCAGTGAAGTAAGATGGACACACTAAATCTTCACGCCTCAAAATCCCTGAAACTGAATGGAGGAATGCCTTCCTTTTTATATTGCAGCACCTGGGCTTTTGCACCTGTATTTTCCTGAATTTTAGGTCACATACGTTCCCTCAAATTCAATATTTAGGTTGCTAACAAATAGGCTATTTGTTAGGTTCATTGAATGTAGCTTGGTTGTTGATTTCCTGGATTTTCTCTAAGTTGTTGACTTCCTAAAGAATAGCCTGAGAAAGCTGTAACAGAAAACTGAACAACCTACAATTTAGCATATGCTGTCAGGCATGAATGTCACGACATTCAGCTTGACATCAAGGTCCATATGCTGAGTCTGTTTTCCCAGAAAACAGACTGTACAAATCTGCTGACCTGTACATGATCAATATGACCATACTACAGTACCAGCTTACATTAGTAAATGTCAAAGTGTCCAACTTAACATTTACACAATTGGCCTTAAGTTAGTTCTGCTATTCTCTTGAATAACAAACTAAGTGAAGTGCTGAAGTATAGCAGAACACCACTCTGCCCAATCTTCAGTAGCTGCTGTCAATGATGAATGTCACAACATCCAGTTTGACATTCAATCAGTAGGCCTTATGCCAGGTCTGGTTCTTCCTTGATAACCAGACTGCAAGTGAATACTAAGTTCTAACAGAGCTTCTGTTCCTTAGTATCTGTTGACAGGTATGAATGTCACAGCATTCAATAATCCTGTGTTAGCTAGTCCTGCAATAACTACAATGTAGTTACATATACATGTCATGACATCAGTCAAGACATTTGTGTTTTACCATACAATGCAGCCAATTAAACACCTACAAACTCCCCCTTTGGCAAATTTTTGGCTAAAACACTTTGATCCCCATAACAGAGTTCATGGCAGCGGAATAAAACTAGCTAATACACTCAGAGTGGCAGCACACTCACACACATGGAAGTTAAATAAAACTTCACATAGCAGCACACATATATTCGAAGTTGCACCTCAACTTCAACATCAGCTGCAAGGGGGGAATCTTCAGATCTGTCATGAGAGTCTGTTGTAGAGACCCACTCTGTTTGTCAGGGGTATTGGTGGTTATTACTCCCCCTTTTTGTCACAAATGTTGCCAAAGCCAACAACATAGTCAGAGCACAATGACAGAGTTCCAGACTTGGTTTTACTTCACAGTTTCAACCAAGTTCACATCCACTTGATCTTGCTTCACAGCTTCGATCAAGTGATCACCCACTTTTGCTTTACAGTAGGTACCACCATATCAGATGCCATGATGTTGTTTCTGACATCCAGAACCACTCCTGCATGAACAGCATCCTTGAACTCCTGCAGGTACAGAGGCCTTCTCTCTGTAGGGTGTCTCCTTACCCTCTTGTATTCACCCTTGATGCGCGCAGCATAGCTATGATATGTTGACCAATCATAGTCTTGTACAAATCGTTTAATAGGCAGAGATATTAAACAATTTATCCCAAACATCAGTGGTTGCTATAATGTCTCAGAGAGACATATTCCCAGTTTGCTCCTTAAGTTTTCAAACTGAGTAGCATCCAGAGCCTTTGTAAATATGTCAGCCAGTTGAAGATCCGTGGCTACATGTTCCAAAGTGATCACCTTGTCTTCCACCAGATCTCTGATGAAGTGGTGCCTAATGTCAATATGTTTGGTCCTGCTGTGTTGGATGGGATTCTTGGAGATGTTGATGGCACTGAGATTATCACAGAACAATGTCATGACATTTTGAGTGACATTGTACTCAGTGAGCATTTGTTTCATCCAAACCAGTTGGGAGCAACTGCTTCCAGCCGCTATGTATTCAGCCTCTGCAGTGGACAGAGAGACACAGTTCTGCTTCTTGCTGAACCACGATATGAGGTTTTCTCCTAAGAAGAAACATCCACCTGATGTGCTTTTTCTGTCATCAGCACTTCCAGCCCAATCAGCATCACAGTACCCAGATAGGACAGGCTCAGACCCATGTGAGTACAGCATCCCATAGTCACATGTCCCATTGATGTACTTGAGGATCCTTTTGACTTGATTCAAGTGACTCACCTTGGGCTCTGCTTGATATCTGGCACACACTCCAACTGCATAGGAAATGTCAGGTCTACTTGCAGTTAGATACAGCAGACTACCTATCATGCTTCTGTACAGGCATTGATCAACACTGGGTCCTCCATCATCTTTGGTTAATTTCAGATGAGTAGGAGCTGGAGTCCTCTTGTGCCTGGCATGATCCATACCAAACTTCTTAACTATGTTTTTGGCATACTTGCTTTGGGAGAGAAACATGGAGTCCTCCATTTGGTTTACTTGCATTCCAAGGAAATAGGTCAGTTCTCCCACTAGACTCATTTCAAACTCAGATTGCATCTGGTGAACAAATTTTTTAACCATTTGTTCTGACATTCCACCAAAGACTATATCATCCACATAGATTTGAGCTATCATGATTTTGCCTTCCTCATCCTTCACAAACAAGGTTTTATCTATGCCACCCTTTCTGTATCCATTTGTGGTCAGAAATTCGGTTAACCTTTCATACCAAGCTCTGGGTGCTTGCTTCAACCCATACAAGGCTTTCTTCAGCTTGTATACATGCTCAGGTTGGTTAGGATCACTAAACCCTTTGGGTTGTTCCACATAGACTTCTTCATTCAGGTAGCCATTCAAGAATGCACTCTTCACATCCATTTGAAATAGCTTAAACTTCAGGATGCATGCTACCCCCAACAGCAATCTGATGGACTCAAGTCTAGCCACAGGAGCAAATGTCTCATCAAAGTCTACTCCTTCAACTTGAGTGTATCCTTGAGCTACTAGTCTTGCTTTATTTCTAGTAATTACTCCTTTCTCATCAGATTTGTTTTTGTAGATCCACTTGGTACCAATGATGTTGGACCCTTCAGGTCTTGGAACCAGCTCCCATACTTCATGCCTTGTGAACTGCTCGAGTTCCTCTTGCATGGCAATGATCCAGTATTCATCAGTCAGGGCTTCTTTCACATTCTTTGGTTCAACCTTGGAAACAAAGCAGGAATTTGAGTTTATTCCCCTTGACCTGGTAGTTACACCACTGGTGGGATCCCCTATGATAAGATCCTTAGGGTGGTCTTTCTGAATTCTGATAGATGGCACTTTGGCAGGTGCTTCTACTTCACATTCAGGAGGAGGTTCCTGTACTTCTTCAGGCTTGACTGGACTGTCAGTTGGACTATCAAGGAATGTTTCAACATCCTCCATGACATCGGTTCCTTCCTCTTTATCATCCACAATGACATTTATGGATTCCATCAGGACATTGGTCCTGTAGTTGAACACTCTATAGGCTCTGCTGTTCGTGGAGTATCCCAGAAATACGCCTTCATCACTTTTGGGATCTAGCTTCCTTCTCTGTTCACGATCTGTGAGAATGTAGCATTTACTTCCAAAAATATGAAAGTACTTCACAGTGGGTTTTCTACCCTTCCATATTTCATACAGAGTGGAGGAGGTTCCTTTTCTCAAGGTGACTCTGTTGTGAACATAGCACGCCGTATTCATTGCTTCAGCCCAAAAGTGCATAGGGAGCTTCTTTGCATGAATCATTGCTCTGGCAGATTCTTGAATAGTTCTATTTTTTCTTTCAACTATTCCATTCTGCTGAGGAGTTATAGGGGAGGAGAACTCATGGCTTATTCCTTCAGATGAGCAGAACTCATCAAACTTGGAATTCTTGAACTCAGTGCCATGATCACTTCTAATCCGGACCACACAGCTGTCCTTTTCTCTTTGAAGTCTTATGCACAGATCCTTGAAGACATCAAATGTATCTGACTTCTCTCTGATGAAGTTTATCCACGTGTATCTGGAATGGTCATCAACCACCACGTAGGCATACTTCTTCCCTCCAAGACTTTCCACCTGCATAGGTCCCATTAGGTCCATGTGCAGCAGTTCCAGAACTCTGGAGGTTGTGGAATGTCCCAGCTTTGGGTGTGACATCTTGGTTTGCTTGCCCACTTGGCATTCTCCACAGACTCTACCTTCATCAATCAGAAGCTTTGGCATTCCTCTGACTGCTTCCTTGGATATGATCTTCTTCATTCCACGTAAGTGGAGATGGCCAAGTCTTCTATGCCACAGCTTCACCTCCTGTTCTTCCTTGGCTGAGGAGCACGTTGTGGAAAAGTTAGAGAGGTCAGGTTCCCACAGATAGCAGTTGTCTTTGGACCTGGTTCCTCTCATAACTTCCTGATTGTCACCATTTGTCACAATGCACTGCTCCTTCGTAAACTGAACATGAAAACCTTGATCACACAGCTGACTTATACTGATGAGGTTTGCAGTGAGTCCTCTTACTAACAGCACATTGTTCAGTTTTGGCACTCCAGAACAGTCCAGTTTGCCCACACCTCTGATTTTTCCTTTGGCACCATCACCAAAAGTCACATAGCTGGTGGTGTGAGGTTGAATGTCTACCAGTAGATTTTCCATACCAGTCATATGTCTTGAGCATCCACTGTCAAAGTACCAGTCTTCTCTGGAAGAAGCCCTTAGGGCAGTGTGTGCTATCCTAGCATACCATTGTTGCTTCTTAATGGGAACACATCGCTTGCGTGTGTTATGCTTAGGTCTGACAGGTGAGGCTCTGTTAGGGAAGCCATGAATCCAGTAGCAGAAGGCTTTTATATGTCCAAGCCTGCCACAGTGGTGACACCGCAAATTCTGGAATATTCTCTTCTGATGATCATTCATCCTTGCTCCTCGATGTTGAGACATCGGTTGTGACATCTGCTTGAACTTCTGAACTTTAGCCTTTGGGCGTTTGTGTTCAGTTCTTTTTCTAAATCCTAGCCCAGATTTGGTTCCAGACTGCTGTCCCACCTTTAGGATTTCTTCCAAGGTGTCAGTTCCCTTATTCATCATTCTGATGGATTTGGTCATCTGGTTCAGCTTGGAGGTCAGCAGGGCTATCTCATCATTCAGCCCTTCTATGGCAGACAGTTGTTTCTGTCTCTCATCTTCCAGTTCCTTGATGAGTTTCTTCTGCTTTTCACCTTGTGCACGTACTTCTGCACTGGTGGTACACAGCTTCTTATATGCTGCAGCAAGTTCATCAAAGGTCAGCTCATCTGCACTTGTGTCATCTTCAGAGACACACACACTAGTTAGTGCAGTGACATGTTTGGCAGATTCTCCTTCAGATTCACTTTCAGAATCTCCTTCAGACCATGTGATAGCTAGCCCCTTATTTTGCAATTTGAGGTAAGTAGGACATTCAGCTCTGACGTGTCCATACCCTTCACAACCATGACACTGGATTCCTTTCCCATGGTTGAACTTTTCTTCAGAAGTTGATCTTTTCTTAATGTCAGACGGGATGTTCTTGACATTGGGTCTACCTCTTTGATCAATCTTCTTCATGAACTTGTTGAATTGCCTTCCAAGCATGGCTAAGGCTTCTGATATACTTTCATCACCTCCAGTATATCCTTCTTCTGCCTCCTCTTCAGCATTAGATACAAAGGCTATGCTTTTCTTCTTCTCAGCATACTCACCTAAGCCCATTTCAAAGGTTTGGAGAGAACCAATGAGCTCATCTACCTTCATATTGCTGATGTCCTGAGCCTCCTCTATAGCAGTGACCTTCATAGCAAACCTCTTAGGCAAGGACCTGAGAATCTTTCTTACAAGTTTCTCTTCGGTCATTTTCTCACCTAGTCCACCAGAGGTGTTTGCAATTTCAAGAATATTCATGTGGAAATCATGAATAGTCTCATCCTCTTTCATCCTCAGATTTTCAAACTTGGTTGTCAGCATCTGAAGTTTTGACATCTTCACCTTGGAAGTACCTTCATGAGTTACCTTGAGGGTATCCCAAACTTCCTTAGCTAGTTCACAATGGTGCACCAGCCTGAAGATGTTCTTAGTGATTCCATTGAACAGTGCATTCAAGGCTTTGGAATTTCCAAGAGCTAATGCCTCTTGTTCCTTGTCCCAGTCTTCTTCAGGAATCTGCACACTGACTCCATCTTCACCTGTCCTCATTGGATGTTCCCATCCTTTGTTGACAGCTCTCCAGACTTTGCTGTCTAGAGACCTTAAGAAGGCTATCATACGAGGCTTCCAGTCATCATAATTAGAGCCATCCAACATGGGTGGTCTAGTTGAGTGTCCTAAATCCTTGTCCATGGTACTAGAAAGTAACTTCCCTAGATCTCACCCAGAACTTCACAGGCAGGGTGCCTGCTCTGATGCCAATTGAAATTCTAGTTATCAGACTTTGGATGTCACACAGGTTGTTATGACATCCAATTCTGCACAGACAGGGATTATGCAGAACTTAATTGTAAGTGCAGTAAATAACACAAGTAATTGTTCACCCAGTTCAGTCCAACATGACCTACATCTGGGGGCTACCAAGCCAGGGAGGAAATCCACTATTAGTAGTATCAATTCAAAGCTAAACTCCCCCGTTTACAACTTATCACTTAATCCCTACCCAATGCAATTTCAATCTTAATCTAAGATCAGAGTTCCTACTCACTCCCCCTCAATCACCTCAGTGATATTAAAAACACTTTGAAGTCACACTTCAAAAACAACTCTTGGTTATGCTTCACAGCTTAAACCAAGATACACAGCACTCACGCTTAAAAGCTTTGAGTGACACAACACTTACAACTCAATGAACACCCTATGCCAAAGCAATCATCTATTTGATAATGACTTGGCTTACAAGATACGTCTAATTCTAGACTCACAAAAATACAGCAGTGAAGTAAGATGGACACACTAAATCTTCACGCCTCAAAATCCCTGAAACTGAATGGAGGAATGCCTTCCTTTTTATATTGCAGCACCTGGGCTTTTGCACCTGTATTTTCCTGAATTTTAGGTCACATACGTTCCCTCAAATTCAATATTTAGGTTGCTAACAAATAGGCTATTTGTTAGGTTCATTGAATGTAGCTTGGTTGTTGATTTCCTGGATTTTCTCTAAGCTGTTGACTTCCTAAAGAATAGCCTGAGAAAGCTGTAACAGAAAACTGAACAACCTAGAATTTAGCATATGCTGTCAGGCATGAATGTCACGACATTCAGCTTGACATCAAGGTCCATATGCTGAGTCTGTTTTCCCAGAAAACAGACTGTACAAATCTGCTGACCTGTACATGATCAATATGACCATACTACAGTACCAGCTTACATTAGTAAATGTCAAAGTGTCCAACTTAACATTTACACAATTGGCCTTAAGTTAGTTCTGCTATTCTCTTGAATAACAAACTAAGTGAAGTGCTGAAGTATAGCAGAACACCACTCTGCCCAATCTTCAGTAGCTGCTGTCAATGATGAATGTCACAACATCCAGTTTGACATTCAATCAGTAGGCCTTATGCCAGGTCTGGTTCTTCCTTGATAACCAGACTGCAAGTGAATACTAAGTTCTAACAGAGCTTCTGTTCCTTAGTATCTGTTGACAGGTATGAATGTCACAGCATTCAATAATCCTGTGTTAGCTAGTCCTGCAATAACTACAATGTAGTTACATATACATGTCATGACATCAGTCAAGACATTTGTGTTTTACCATACAATGCAGCCAATTAAACACCTACAGGTTTAACATCATCATTTTCATCATTCCGCAATTCAATCAAATTTCATGGGTTTAACACCAACATTTTCATCTTTCCCACAATTCAATCAAATTTCATGGGTTTAACATCATCATTTCTATCATTCCCACAACTCAATCAAATTTCATGGATTTAACATCAACATTTTCATCATTCCCACAATTCAATCATATTTCATGGGTTTAACATCATCATTTCTATAATTCCCACAACTCAATCAAATTTCATGGGTTTAACATCAATATTTTCATCATTCTCACAATTCAATCAAATTTCATGGGTTTAACATCAACATTTTCATCATTCCCACAATTCAATCAAATTTCATGGGTTTAACATCATCATTTCTATAATTCCCACAATTCAATCAAATTTCATGGGTTTAAAATCAACATTTTCATCATTCCCACAATTCAATCAAATTTCATGGGTTTAACATCATCATTTCTATAATTCGCACAATTCAATAAAATTTCATGGGTTTAACATCACCATTTCTATAATTCGCACAATTCAATAAAATTTCATGGGTTTAACATCATCATTTTCATCATTCCCACAATTCAATCAAATCTCATGGGTTTAACATCATCATTTCTATAATTCCCACAATTCTATAAAATTTCATGGGTTTAAGATCATCACTTTCATCATTCCCACAACTCAATCAAATTTCATGGGTTTAACATCAACATTTTCATCATTCCCACAATTCAATCAAATTTCATGGGTTAAACATCATCATTTCTATAATTCCCAAAACTCAATCAAATTTCATGGGTTTAACATCAACATTTTCATCATTCCCACAATTGAATCAAATTTCATGGGTCAAACATCATCATTTCTATAATTCCCACAATTCAATCAAATTTCATGGGTTTAACACCATCATTTTCATCATTCCCACAACTCAATCAAATTTCATGGGTTTAACATCAACATTTTCATCATTCCCACAATTCAATCAAATTTCATGGGTTTAACATCATCATTTCTATAATTCCCACAAATCAATCAAATTCCATGGGTTTAACGTCAATATTTTCATCATTCTCACAATTCAATCAAATTTCATGGGTTTAACATCAACATTTTCATCATTCCCACAATTCAATCAAATTTCATGGGTTTAACATCATCATTTCTATAATTCCCACAATTCAATCAAATTTCATGGGTTTAACATCATCATTTTCATCATTCCGACAATTCAATCAAATTTCATGGGTTTAACACCAACATTTTCATCTTTCCCACAATTCAATCAAATTTCATGGGTTTAACATCATCATTTCTATAATTCCCACAACTCAATCAAATTTCATGGGTTTAACATCAATATTTTCATCATTCTCACAATTCAATCAAATTTCATGGGTTTAACATCAACATTTTCATCATTCCCATAATTCAATCAAATTTCATGGGTTTAACATCATCATTTCTATAATTCCCACAATTCAATCAAATTTCATGGGTTTAAAATCAACATTTTCATCATTCCCACAATTCAATCAAATTTCATGGGTTTAACATCATCATTTCTATAATTCGCATAATTCAATAAAATTTCATGGGTTTAACATCATCATTTTCATCATTCCCACAACTCAAACAAATTTCATGGGTTTAACATCAACATTTTCATCATTCCCACAATTCAATCAAATCTCATGGGTTTAACATCATCATTTCTATAATTCCCACAATTCTATAAAATTTCATGGGTTTAAGATCATCACTTTCATCATTCCCACAACTCAATCAAATTTCATGGGTTTAACATCAACATTTTCATCATTCCCACAATTCAATCAAATTTCATGGGTTAAACATCATCATTTCTATAATTCCCAAAACTCAATTAAATTTCATGGGTTTAACATCAACATTTTCATCATTCCCACAATTGAATCAAATTTCATGGGTCAAACATCATCATTTCTATAATTCCCACAATTCAATCAAATTTCATGGGTTTAACACCATCATTTTCATCATTCCCACAACTCAATCAAATTTCATGGGTTTAACATCAACATTTTCATCATTCCCACAATTCAATCAAATTTCATGGGTTTAACATCATCATTTCTATAATTCCCACAACTCAATCAAATTTCATGGGTTTAACATCAATATTTTCATCATTCTCACAATTCAATCAAATTTCATGGGTTTAACATCAACATTTTCATCATTCCCACAATTCAATCAAATTTCATGGGTTTAACATCATCATTTCTATAATTCCCACAATTCAATCAAATTTCATGGGTTTAACACCAACATTTTCATCTTTCCCACAATTCAATAAAATTTCATGGGTTTAAGATCATCACTTTCATCATTCCCACAACTCAATCAAATTTCATGGGTTTAACATCAACATTTTCATCATTCCCACAATTCAATCAAATTTCATGGGTTAAACATCATCATTTCTATAATTCCCAAAACTCAATCAAATTTCATGGGTTTAACACCATCATTTTCATCATTCCCACAACTCAATCAAATTTCATGGGTTTAACATCAACATTTTCATCATTCCCACAATTCAATCAAATTTCATGGGTTTAACATCATCATTTCTATAATTCCCACAACTCAATCAAATTTCATGGGTTTAACATCAATATTTTCATCATTCTCACAATTCAATCAAATTTCATGGGTTTAACATCAACATTTTCATCATTCCCACAATTCAATCAAATTTCATGGGTTTAACATCATCATTTCTATAATTCCCACAATTCAATCAAATTTCATGGGTTTAACATCATCATTTTCATCATTCCGACAATTCAATCAAATTTCATGGGTTTAACACCAACATTTTCATCTTTCCCACAATTCAATCAAATTTCATGGGTTTAACATCATCATTTCTATGATTCCCACAACTCAATCAAATTTCATGGGTTTAACATCAACATTTTCATCATTCCCACAATTCAATCAAATTTCATGGGCTTAACATCATCATTTCTATAATTCCCACAACTCAATCAAATTTCATGGGTTTAACATCAATATTTTCATCATTCTCACAATTCAATCAAATTTCATGGGTTTAACATCAACATTTTCATCATTCCCACAATTCAATCAAATTTCATGGGTTTAACATCATCATTTCTATAATTCCCACAACTCAATCAAATTTCATGGGTTTAACATCATCATTTTCATCACTCCCACAATTCAATCAAATTTCATGGGTTTAACATCATCATTTCTATAATTCCCACAATTTAATCAAATTTCATGGGTTTAAAATCAACATTTTCATCATTCCCACAATTCAATCAAATTTCATGGGTTTAACATCACCATTTCTATAATTCGCACAATTCAATAAAATTTCATGGGTTTAACATCATCATTTTCATCATTCCCACAACTCAAACAAATTTCATGGGTTTAACATCAACATTTTCATCATTCCCACAATTCAATCAAATCTCATGGGTTTAACATCATCATTTCTATAATTCCCACAATTCAATAAAATTTCATGGGTTTAAGATCATCACTTTCATCATTCCTACAACTCAATCAAATTTCATGGGTTTAACATCAACATTTTCATCATTCCCACAATTCAATCAAATTTCATGGGTTAAACATCATCATTTCTATAATTCCCAAAACTCAATCAAATTTCATGGGTTTAACATCATCATTTTCATCATTCCCACAATTGAATCAAATTTCATGGGTCAAACATCATCATTTCTATAATTCCCACAATTCAATCAAATTTCATGGGTTTAACACCATCATTTTCATCATTCCCACAACTCAATCAAATTTCATGGGTTTAACATCAACATTTTCATCATTCCCACAATTCAATCAAATTTCATGGGTTTAATGTAACACCCCAATAAAATAAAATAATTATTTAAATTAAGTTAATAGTATATTATTAATTTAATTAAATAATTGGATTATTTTATTATTAGAATATTATTATTGGAGTTTAATATTATTATTGGAATAATATATAAGTGGGAATTAAGGAAAGAGTCCCATTGGAGTAAAAAAGTTTTCACGTGAAAAACAGAGAAGCGATCGTGAAAGAGGAAAAGGGCAAAGAGGCAGAGCAAGAGGAAGAAGGTTGGAGAAGAGAAGAGCTTGGAGCTTGAGATTCGCCGGATTAACTCAGGTAAGGGGGGTTTATCGTCGTTTAATGGGTATTATGGGTTAGCATGTAATGGGTAGTGATAAACCGTTGAATTGACCCTAATTGGGATTGTTGAATGCTGAAAATTGTGATGGATATGTTGTGTAAAAACTGAAATTGAACCTGTAATTGAGTGTGTTGTAATTTCCCTAAAGTATAACTTTTTACGGAATTGGAATCGGAGGTCCGGAAGTCCTCTAACGGCGGAAAATGCGGAGAATTCTGCATTCTGCTTTGTGTTAGCGCAGGAACTGCTGTTTTGTCTGCGTTAACCGGTTAACCCAGGGTGTTAACCGGTTAACACTGTTACGAATTGAGAATTAGTGCTGTTTTGCCTGCGTTAACCGGTTAACCCAGGGCGTTAACCGGTTAACACTGTTAAGTTTTGGGCAGTAAGCGTGTTTTGCCTGCGTTAACCGGTTAACCCAGGGCGTTAACCGGTTAACGTTGTTGCAGAGTGGAAAAAGTGTTAATTAAAATGTTGTGTGCCTAATTGGTGGTTGCCTATATCGGTGTGTGATATTGTAGGGATTATTTCCCGCTATTTTGAGCAGTATAGGTATTAGTAGAGTGTGCTAATACTGTGGTTGATTATTTGACATGATATGATGTTGTGATACATGTTTTGATGATGTTTGATAGTATGCATAATGTTGTGAATGTACATGTTATGTATGCAATTGTGAATGGACTGTTGTATGGCTTAGAGTGTGAGCATATGTCCATTGTGGATTTTGTTGTTGATGTTGCATTGCTAGATGATTAGCATGCATATTGTGGCCTTTAGGGTGGTAGCTAATTCCCACGGTGAGGAATTAGTGAGTTAGTCATTTTGGACTGTTGTTGATGTTTGCATGCTAGGTGATTAGCGTGCATAGCATGGCCCATTTGGGGTGGTAGCTAATTCCCATGGTGAGGAATTAGTGAGTGAGTCACTAGGTCTCAAATGAGTGGGACTAGTGGGCTTGGTAGCCGTGCCTGGATTTGGACGGTGAGGTGAACTATATGTTCACAAAGAGTCGGTACCGCATGCATGGAGTCTCATTGCATAATTGATATATGGCGTATAATATGAATGGATGGATTCCAGTATTATACGTGTGTTGTGTGTTGTGTGTTGTGTGTTGTGTTGATGTTGAGTATGATTGAGTTGACATTGCTGTTACTGAATGTGTAATCTGATTTGGGTGATGAAACGTGTTATTTACTTAGCATTACATGATGTTTTATAATGCTTATTATATCGATTGAGGAACTCACCCTTACAACTATTTTTCAGGTAACGAGCAATGAGTTGAGTAGAAGTTAATGCTTGGAGTCTAGTGTAGTCTCCTTAGTGGGTCGTGCTCTGATAGATGTAACATCGGGACGGGATGTTTTTATTTTGTTGAATAATTTCACATGTAATATGTTACATGTTTTACATGATTGATGAGATTTCTATCCGTTGCGTTTTATGCAAATGTTTATGTTTTGAATTAATAAAAGAGCATGACCGTTATACTGTTGAATGGTGTGGAATAGTGTGTGACACCCTTAAATGGCATAGTTACTCTGATTGATATATGTTGTTATTTTAATTAAATATTTGGGGTATTTTAGTAGGGTGTTACATTAGTGGTATCAGAGCATAGTCGGTCGAGTCGAGTCGTAATTATTCTGTTTCCCCTGTACGGGATAGGTGTTGTGTAACCCTATCAGTACTTATTGTCTTAGTTTGTTTGGGTTTTCAGAATAGAGATGGCTGGAAGAGGTAGAGACGATGCTGCGATTGCTGAGGCTCTGGGTATGCTAGCTGGAGTACTTGGAGGGAATCCGAATGTTGTGGGAATGGGAGCTGCTCGTCAATTGAGTGAGTTCCAGAAGAACAATCCTCCAATGTTCAAAGGAGCATACGATCCAGATGGTGCTCAGAAGTGGTTGAAGGAGATCGAGAGAATCTTCCGAGTGACTGAGTGTGCCGATAACCAGAAGGTCAGGTTCGATACGCATATGCTGTCAGAAGAAGCAGATGATTGGTGGGTTGCTACCCGCACTGAGTTGGAATCTGCTGGGAATGCTGAGATCACTTGGGCTGTGTTCAGAGAGAGATTCCTGAGGAAGTATTTTCCAGAGGATGTTAGAGGAAAGAAAGAGATAGAGTTCTTGGAATTGAAGCAGGGCAATCGGTCGGTTACTGAGTATGCTGCTAAGTTCACAGAGCTGTCGAAGTATTACACTCCCTATAATGAGGTTGCTGGAGAATTTTCGAAATGTGTGAAGTTTGAGAACGGGTTGCGTCCCGAGATCAAACAGGCTATTGGATATCAGCGGATCAGAGTGTTTTCTGACTTGGTTGACTGTTGCAGGATTTTTGAACAGGATTCCAAAGCCAGAGCGGAGAGCTATCAGCAGAGGGTTGATAGAAGAGGCAAGAATCAGAATGATTGTGGGAAACCGTATGCAGCTGGCAGAGGTTTCCAGAGTCAGAGTGGGATGAAGAGGCCTAGTGGGGGAGACTCTAGTGCTTCTGCTAAGTGTTACAGATGTGGTCAGGCTGGACATCGTGTCCATGAGTGTACCAGTGCTGAGAAGAAATGTTTCAAGTGTGGAAAAGGTGGTCACTTGGCTGCAGAGTGCCGGTTGAAGACTGTGACTTGTTTCAACTGTGGAGAGGTGGGTCATATCAGTCCACAGTGTCCTAAGCTGAAGAGAGAGAACCAGTCGGGAGGCAAGGTCTTTGCTTTATCGGGTTCTGAGACTTCTGCAGATGATCGTTTGATCCGAGGTACGTGTTATATTAATGGCGTTCCTCTTGTAGCTATTATTGACACCGGTGCTACTCATTCCTTTATATCTTTGGATTGTGCTGTGAAACTTAAGTTAGAGATATCTGAGATGTATGGTAGTATGGTGATTGATACTCCTGCGAAGGGTTCAGTGACTACTACTTCAGTTTGTTTAAATTGTCCTTTGAGTATTTTTGGTAGAGACTTTGGGATGGACCTTGTGTGTCTTCCACTAGTGCAGATTGATGTTATTCTGGGTATGAACTGGTTGGTGTCTAACCGAGTTTCTATCAACTGTTTTGATAAGACTGTGATCTTTCCTGAGATTGAGGAAGGAAAGAGTTTGTTTCTATCAGCAAGGCAGGTGAATGAGGAAGTAGCAGATGGGGCAGAGTTGTTTATGCTGTTAGCGACTTTGGAGGCTAAAGATAAACTGGTGATTTGTGATCTGGCTGTGGTGTGTGATTTCCCTGATGTGTTTCCGGGAGAAGTGAATGAATTGCCGCCAGAACGTGAAGTTGAGTTCTCGATTGATTTGGTACCTGGTACTAGACCGATATCGATGGCTCCGTACCGTATGTCTGCTGTTGAGTTAACTGAATTGAAGAGTCAGTTGGAAGATCTGTTGGATAAGAAATTTATTCGTCCGAGTGTGTCACCGTGGGGTGCACCAGTGTTATTGGTTAAGAAGAAAGAAGGTACTATGAGGTTGTGTGTGGACTACAGGCAACTGAATAAAGTGACGATCAAGAATCGGTATCCTTTGCCGAGGATTGATGATTTGATGGATCAGTTGGTTGGTGCGAGTGTGTTCAGCAAGATAGATTTGAGATCTGGGTATCATCAGATACGTGTGAAAACTGAGGATATTCAGAAGACTGCTTTCAGAACAAGGTATGGACATTATGAGTATTCTGTAATGCCTTTTGGTGTGACTAATGCGCCTGGAGTATTTATGGAGTATATGAATAGGATTTTCCATCCGTACCTAGATCAGTTTGTTGTGGTGTTTATTGATGACATTTTGGTGTATTCGAAATCTGAAGAAGAGCATGCTGAGCATTTGAGAGTGGTTTTAGAAGTTCTACGAGAAAAGAAGTTATTTGCTAAACTCTCTAAATGTGAATTTTGGTTAGAAGAGGTTAGTTTTCTTGGTCATGTGATTTCAAGAGGTGGTGTTGCTGTTGATCCTTCTAAGATAGAAGCGGTGTCTAAGTGGGAAGCTCCGAAGTCTGTTGCTGAGATTCGAAGTTTCCTTGGATTGGCTGGTTATTATAGGAAGTTCATTGAGGGATTTTCTAAGTTGGCGTTACCGTTGACGATGTTGACTAGAAAGGGGCAAGCGTTTGTTTGGGACTCAAAATGTGAAGAAGGTTTCCAAGAGTTAAAGAGAAGGTTGACTACTGCTCCTATTCTGATATTACCGAGTCCGTCGGAATCATTTGAGGTTTACTGTGATGCTTCATTGTTGGGTTTGGGTGGTGTGTTGATGCAGAATAAGCAGGTTATAGCTTATGCTTCGAGACAGCTGAGGGTTCATGAGAGGAACTATCCGACACACGATTTAGAGTTGGCAGCTGTGGTATTTGTTCTGAAGTTATGGAGGCATTACTTGTACGGGTCAAGATTTGAGGTTTTCAGTGACCATAAAAGTTTAAAGTATTTGTTTGATCAGAAAGAGCTGAATATGAGACAGAGGAGATGGTTAGAGTTTCTGAAGGATTATGACTTTGGTTTGAATTACCATCCGGGTAAAGCAAACGTAGTGGCTGATGCATTGAGTCGGAAATCATTGCATATGTCTATGTTAATGGTTAGGAATTGGATTTAATTGAGCAGTTTAGAGACTTGAGTTTGGTGTGTGAGAGTACTCACAATAGTGTTAAATTGGGAATGTTGAAGTTAACGAGTGGTATTCTGGATGAGATTAGAGAGGGTCAGAAATCCGATATGCTTTTGGTTGATAAGTTGACTTTAGTGAATCAAGGTCAAGGTGGTGAATTCAGAGTTGATGAGAATGGTGTTTTGAAATTTGGTAATCGGGTGTGTATTCCGGATGTTACCGAACTTAAGAAGAGTATTCTGGAGGAAGGACATCGTAGTGGCCTGAGTATTCATCCTGGAGCTACGAAGATGTATCATGATTTGAAAAAGTTATTTTGGTGGCCGGGAATGAAAAGAGAAATTGCGAGTTTTGTTTATTCCTGTTTGACTTGTCAGAAGTCAAAGATTGAGCATCAGAAGCCGTCTGGGCTAATGCAACCGTTGGCTATTCCAGAGTGGAAGTGGGATAGTATCAGTATGGATTTTGTTTCTGGTTTACCGAGGACAAGTAAGAATTTTGAAGCTATTTGGGTGATTGTGGATAGATTGACGAAGTCGGCTCATTTCATTCCGATCAGAATGGATTATCCGTTAGAGAGATTAGCCGAGTTGTATATTGAGAAGATTGTAAGTTTGCATGGTATTCCGTCTAGTATTGTTTCGGACAGAGATCCTAGATTTACATCGAAGTTCTGGGAAGGTTTGCAGAGGGCTTTGGGAACTAAGCTGAGATTGAGTTCTGCATATCATCCGCAGACTGATGGTCAGACTGAGAGGACGATTCAGTCATTAGAGGATCTTTTGAGAGCTTGTGTTTTGGAAAAGGGAGGTGCTTGGGATTGTTATTTACCTTTGATTGAGTTTACCTACAACAATAGTTTTCATTCGAGCATTGGTATGGCACCGCTTGAAGCTTTGTATGGTAGGAGATGTCGGACACCGTTATGTTGGTATGAGTCCGGTGAGAGTGCTGTGGTTGGACCGGAGATTGTTCAACAGACTACAGAAAAGATTAAGATGATTCAGGAGAAGATGAGAATTGCTCAGAGTCGTCAGAAGAGTTATCATGATAAGAGGAGGAAGTCACTTGAGTTCCAAGAGGGAGATCATGTGTTCCTTCGTGTTACTCCGATAACTGGTGTTGGTCGAGCTTTGAAGTCGAAGAAGTTGACACCTCGATTTATTGGTCCTTATCAGATTTTGGAGAGGATAGGGGAAGTAGCCTATCGTGTCGCTTTACCGCCGTCACTTGCGAATTTGCATGAGGTTTTTCATGTGTCTCAGTTGAGGAGGTACATTCATGATCCGTCGCATGTAGTCCAAATAGATGATGTACAGGTGAGAGATAACCTGACTGTTGAAACATCACCTATGAGGATCGAGGATCGAGAGTTGAAGCAGTTGCGGGGTAAAGAGATTGCCTTGGTGAAGGTAGCTTGGGGAGGACCAGCAGGTGGCAATGTGACTTGGGAACTGGAGAGTAAGATGAAGGAGTCTTACCCAGAGTTGTTCGCTTGAGGTATGTTTTCGAGGACGAAAACTCTTTTAGTGGGGGAGAGTTGTAACACCCCAATAAAATAAAATAATTATTTAAATTAAGTTAATAGTATATTATTAATTTAATTAAATAATTGGATTATTTTATTATTAGAATATTATTATTGGAGTTTAATATTATTATTGGAATAATATATAAGTGGGAATTAAGGAAAGAGTCCCATTGGAGTAAAAAAGTTTTCACGTGAAAAACAGAGAAGCGATCGTGAAAGAGGAAAAGGGCAAAGAGGCAGAGCAAGAGGAAGAAGGTTGGAGAAGAGAAGAGCTTGGAGCTTGAGATTCGCCGGATTAACTCAGGTAAGGGGGGTTTATCGTCGTTTAATGGGTATTATGGGTTAGCATGTAATGGGTAGTGATAAACCGTTGAATTGACCCTAATTGGGATTGTTGAATGCTGAAAATTGTGATGGATATGTTGTGTAAAAACTGAAATTGAACCTGTAATTGAGTGTGTTGTAATTTCCCTAAAGTATAACTTTTTACGGAATTGGAATCGGAGGTCCGGAAGTCCTCTAACGGCGGAAAATGCGGAGAATTCTGCATTCTGCTTTGTGTTAGCGCAGGAACTGCTGTTTTGTCTGCGTTAACCGGTTAACCCAGGGTGTTAACCGGTTAACACTGTTACGAATTGAGAATTAGTGCTGTTTTGCCTGCGTTAACCGGTTAACCCAGGGCGTTAACCGGTTAACACTGTTAAGTTTTGGGCAGTAAGCGTGTTTTGCCTGCGTTAACCGGTTAACCCAGGGCGTTAACCGGTTAACGTTGTTGCAGAGTGGAAAAAGTGTTAATTAAAATGTTGTGTGCCTAATTGGTGGTTGCCTATATCGGTGTGTGATATTGTAGGGATTATTTCCCGCTATTTTGAGCAGTATAGGTATTAGTAGAGTGTGCTAATACTGTGGTTGATTATTTGACATGATATGATGTTGTGATACATGTTTTGATGATGTTTGATAGTATGCATAATGTTGTGAATGTACATGTTATGTATGCAATTGTGAATGGACTGTTGTATGGCTTAGAGTGTGAGCATATGTCCATTGTGGATTTTGTTGTTGATGTTGCATTGCTAGATGATTAGCATGCATATTGTGGCCTTTAGGGTGGTAGCTAATTCCCATGGTGAGGAATTAGTGAGTTAGTCATTTTGGACTGTTGTTGATGTTTGCATGCTAGGTGATTAGCGTGCATAGCATGGCCCATTGGGGTGGTAGCTAATTCCCATGGTGAGGAATTAGTGAGTGAGTCACTAGGTCTCAAATGAGTGGGACTAGTGGGCTTGGTAGCCGTGCCTGGATTTGGACGGTGAGGTGAACTATATGTTCACAAAGAGTCGGTACCGCATGCATGGAGTCTCATTGCATAATTGATATATGGCGTATAATATGAATGGATGTATTCCAGTATTATACGTGTGTTGTGTGTTGTGTGTTGTGTGTTGTGTTGATGTTGAGTATGATTGAGTTGACATTGCTGTTACTGAATGTGTAATCTGATTTGGGTGATGAAATGTGTTATTTACTTAGCATTACATGATGTTTTATAATGCTTATTATATCGATTGAGGAACTCACCCTTACAACTATTTTTCAGGTAACGAGCAATGAGTTGAGTAGAAGCTAATGCTTGGAGTCTAGTGTAGTCTCCTTAGTGGGTCGTGCTCTGATAGATGTAACATCGGGACGGGATGTTTTTATTTTGTTGAATAATTTCACATGTAATATGTTACATGTTTTACATGATTGATGAGATTTCTATCCGCTGCGTTTTATGCAAATGTTTATGTTTTGAATTAATAAAAGAGCATGACCGTTATATTGTTGAATGGTGTGAATAGTGTGTGACACCCTTAAATGGCATATTACTCTGATTGATATATGTTGTTATTTTAATTAAATATTTGGGGTATTTTAGAAGGGTGTTACATTAGTGGTATCAGAGCATAGTCGGTCGAGTCGAGTCGTAATTATTCTGTTTCCCCTGTACGGGATAGGTGTTGTGTAACCCTATCAGTACTTATTGTTTTAGTTTGTTGGGTTTTCAGAATAGAGATGGCTGGAAGAGGTAGAGACGATGCTGCGATTGCTGAGGCTCTGGGTATGCTAGCTGGAGTACTTGGAGGGAATCCGAATGTTGTGGGAATGGGAGCTGCTCGTCAACTGAGTGAGTTCCAGAAGAACAATCCTCCAATGTTCAAGGGAGCATACGATCCAGATGGTGCTCAGAAGTGGTTGAAGGAGATCGAGAGAATCTTCCGAGTGACTGAGTGTGCCGATAACCAGAAGGTCAGGTTCGGTACGCATATGCTGTCAGAGGAAGCAGATGATTGGTGGGTTGCTACCCGCACTGAGTTGGAATCTGCTGGGAATGCTGAGATCACTTGGGCTGTGTTCAGAGAGAGATTCCTGAGGAAGTACTTTCCAGAGGATGTCAGAGGAAAGAAAGAGATAGAGTTCTTGGAATTGAAGCAGGGCAACGGTCTGTTACTGAGTATGCTGCTAAGTTCACAGAGCTGTCGAAGTATTACACTCCCTATAATGAGGCTGCTGGAGAATTTTCGAAATGTGTGAAGTTTGAGAACGGGTTGCGTCCCGAGATCAAGCAGGCTATTGGATATCAGCGGATCAGAGTGTTTTCTGACTTGGTTGACTGTTGCAGGATTTTTGAACAGGATTCCAAAGCCAGAGCGGAGAGCTATCAGCAGAGGGTTGATAGGAAAGGCAAGAATCAGAATGATCGTGGGAAACCGTATGCAGCTGGCAAAGGTTTCCAGAGACAGAGTGGGATGAAGAGGCCTAGTGGGGGAGACTCTAGTGCCCCTGCTAAGTGTTACAGATGTGGTCAGGCTGGACATCGTGTCCATGAGTGTACCAGTGCTGAGAAGAAGTGTTTCAAGTGTGGAAAAGGTGGTCACTTGGCTGCAGAGTGCCGGTTGAAGACTGTGACTTGTTTCAACTGTGGAGAGGTGGGTCATATCAGTCCACAGTGTCCTAAGCCGAAGAGAGAGAACCAGTCGGGAGGCAAGGTCTTTGCTTTATCGGGTTCTGAGACTTCTGCAGATGATCGTTTGATCCGAGGTACGTGTTATATTAATGGCTTTCCTCTTGTAGCTATTATTGACACAGGTGCTACTCATTCCTTTATATCTTTGGATTGTGCTGTGAAACTTAAGTTAGAGATATCTGAGATGCATGGTAGTATGGTGATTGATACTCCTGCGAAGGGTTCAGTGACTACTACTTCAGTTTGTTTAAATTGTCCTTTGAGTATTTTTGGTAGAGACTTTGGGATGGACCTTGTGTGTCTTCCACTAGTGCAGATTGATGTTATCTGGGTATGAACTGGTTGGTGTTTAACCGAGTTTCTATCAACTGTTTTGATAAGACTGTGATCTTTCCTGAGATTGAGGAAGGAAAGAGTTTGTTTCTATCAGCAAGGCAGGTGAATGAGGAAGTAGCAGATGGGGCAGAGTTGTTTATGCTGTTAGCGACTTTGGAGGCTAAAGATAAACTGGTGATTTGCGATCTAGCTGTGGTGTGTGATTTTCCTGATGTGTTTCCGGAAGAAGTGAATGAATTACCGCCAGAGCGTGAAGTTGAGTTCTCGATTGATTTGGTACCTGGTACTAGACCGATATCGATGGCTCCGTACCGTATGTCTGCTGTTGAGTTAACTGAATTGAAGAGTCAGTTGGAAGATCTGTTGGATAAGAAATTTATTCGTCCGAGTGTGTCACCGTGGGGTGCACCAGTGTTATTGGTTAAGAAGAAAGAAGGTACTATGAGGTTGTGTGTGGACTACAGGCAACTGAATAAAGTGACGATCAAGAATCGGTATCCTTTGCCGAGGATTGATGATTTGATGGATCAGTTGGTTGGTGCGAGTGTGTTCAGCAAGATAGATTTGAGATCTGGGTATCATCAGATACGTGTGAAAACTGAGGATATTCAGAAGACTGCTTTCAGAACAAGGTATGGACATTATGAGTATTCTGTAATGCCTTTTGGTGTGACTAATGCGCCTGGAGTATTTATGGAGTATATGAATAGGATTTTCCATCCGTACCTAGATCAGTTTGTTGTGGTGTTTATTGATGACATTTTGGTGTATTCGAAATCTGAAGAAGAGCATGCTGAGCATTTGAGAGTGGTTTTAGAAGTTCTACGAGAAAAGAAGTTATTTGCTAAACTGTCTAAGTGTGAATTTTGGTTAGAAGAGGTTAGTTTTCTTGGTCATGTGATTTCAAGAGGTGGTGTTGCTGTTGATCCTTCTAAGATAGAAGCGGTATCTAAGTGGGAAGCTCCGAAGTCTGTTGCTGAGATTCGAAGTTTCCTTGGATTGGCTGGTTATTATAGGAAGTTCATTGAGGGATTTTCTAAGTTGGCGTTACCGTTGACGATGTTGACTAGAAAGGGGCAAGCGTTTGTTTGGGACTCAAAATGTGAAGAAGGTTTCCAAGAGTTAAAGAGAAGGTTGACTACTGCTCCTATTCTGATATTACCGAGTCCGTCGGAATCATTTGAGGTTTACTGTGATGCTTCATTGTTGGGTTTGGGTGGTGTGTTGATGCAGAATAAGCAGGTTATAGCTTATGCTTCGAGACAACTGAGGGTTCATGAGAGGAACTATCCGACACACGATTTAGAGTTGGCAGCTGTGGTATTTGTTCTGAAGTTATGGAGGCATTACTTGTACGGGTCAAGATTTGAGGTTTTCAGTGACCATAAAAGTTTAAAGTATTTGTTTGATCAGAAAGAGCTGAATATGAGACAGAGGAGATGGTTAGAGTTTCTGAAGGATTATGACTTTGGTTTGAATTACCATCCGGGTAAAGCAAACGTAGTGGCTGATGCATTGAGTCGGAAATCATTGCATATGTCTATGTTAATGGTTAAGGAATTGGATTTAATTGAGCAGTTTAGAGACTTGAGTTTGGTGTGTGAGAGTACTCACAATAGTGTTAAATTGGGAATGTTGAAGTTAACGAGTGGTATTCTGGATGAGATTAGAGAGGGTCAGAAATCCGATGTGCTTTTGGTTGATAAGTTGACTTTAGTGAATCAAGGTCAAGGTGGTGAATTCAGAGTTGATGAGAATGGTGTTTTGAAATTTGGTAATCGGGTGTGTATTCCGGATGTTACCGAACTTAAGAAGAGTATTCTTGAGGAAGGACATCGTAGTGGCCTGAGTATTCATCCTGGAGCTACGAAGATGTATCATGATTTGAAAAAGTTATTTTGGTGGCCGGGAATGAAAAGAGAAATTGCGAGTTTTGTTTATTCCTGTTTGACTTGTCAGAAGTCAAAGATTGAGCATCAGAAGCCGTCTGGGCTAATGCAACCGTTGGCTATTCCAGAGTGGAAGTGGGATAGTATCAGTATGGATTTTGTTTCTGGTTTACCGAGGACAAGTAAGAATTTTGAAGCTATTTGGGTGATTGTTGACAGATTGACGAAGTCGGCTCATTTCATTCCGATCAGAATGGATTATCCGTTAGAGAGATTAGCCGAGTTGTATATTGAGAAGATTGTAAGTTTGCATGGTATTCCGTCGAGTATTGTTTCGGACAGAGATCCTAGATTTACATCGAAGTTCTGGGAAGGTTTGCAGAGGGCTTTGGGAACTAAGCTGAGATTGAGTTCTGCATATCATCCGCAGACTGATGGTCAGACTGAGAGGACGATTCAGTCATTAGAGGATCTTTTGAGAGCTTGTGTTTTGGAAAAGGGAGGTGCTTGGGATTGTTATTTACCTTTGATTGAGTTTACCTACAACAATAGTTTTCATTCGAGCATTGGTATGGCACCGTTTGAAGCTTTGTATGGTAGGAGATGTCGGACACCTTTATGTTGGTATGAGTCCGGTGAGAGTGCTGTGGTTGGACCGGAGATTGTTCAACAAACTACGGAAAAGATTAAGATGATTCAGGAGAAGATGAGAATTGCTCAGAGTCGTCAGAAGAGTTATCATGACAAGAGGAGGAAGTCACTTGAGTTCCAAGAGGGAGATCATGTGTTTCTTCGTGTTACTCCGATAACTGGTGTTGGTCGAGCTTTGAAGTCGAAGAAGTTGACACCTCGATTTATTGGTCCTTATCAGATTTTGGAGAGGATAGGGGAGGTAGCCTATCGTATCGCTTTACCGCCGTCACTTGCGAATTTGCATGAGGTTTTTCATGTGTCTCAGTTGAGGAGGTACATTCATGATCCGTCGCATGTAGTCCAAGTAGATGATGTACAGGTGAGAGATAACCTGACTGTTGAAACATCACCTATGAGGATCGAGGATCGAGAGTTGAAGCAGTTGCGGGGTAAAGAGATTGCCTTGGTGAAGGTAGCTTGGGGAGGACCAGCAGGTGGCAATGTGACTTGGGAACTGGAGAGTCAGATGAAGGAGTCTTATCCAGAGTTGTTCGCTTGAGGTATGTTTTCGAGGACGAAAACTCTTTTAGTGGGGGAGAGTTGTAACACCCCGATAAAATAAAATAATTATTTAAATTAAGTTAATAGTATATTATTAATTTAATTAAATAATTGGATTATTTTATTATTAGAATATTATTATTGGATTTTAATATTATTATTGGAATAATATATAAGTGGGAATTAAGGAAAGAGTCCCATTGGAGTAAAAAAGTTTTCACGTGAAAACAGAGAAGCGATCGTGAAAGAGGAAAAGGGCAAAGAGGCAGAGCAAGAGGAAGAAGGTTGGAGAAGAGAAGAGCTTGGAGCTTGAGATTCGCCGGATTAACTCAGGTAAGGGGGGTTTATCGTCGTTTAATGGGTATTATGGGTTAGCATGTAATGGGTAGTGATAAACCGTTGAATTGACCCTAATTGGGATTGTTGAATGCTGAAAATTGTGATGGATATGTTGTGTAAAAACTGAAATTGAACCTGTAATTGAGTGTGTTGTAATTTCCCTAAAGTATAACTTTTTACGGAATTGGAATCGGAGGTCCGGAAGTCCTCTAACGGCGGAAAATGCGGAGAATTCTGCATTCTGCTTTGTGTTAGCGCAGGAACTGCTGTTTTGTCTGCGTTAACCGGTTAACCCAGGGTGTTAACCGGTTAACACTGTTACGAATTGAGAATTAGTGCTGTTTTGCCTGCGTTAACCGGTTAACCCAGGGCGTTAACCGGTTAACACTGTTAAGTTTTGGGCAGTAAGCGTGTTTTGCCTGCGTTAACCGGTTAACCCAGGGCGTTAACCGGTTAACGCTGTTGCAGAGTGGAAAAAGTGTTAATTAAAATGTTGTGTGCCTAATTGGTGGTTGCCTATATCGGTGTGTGATATTGTAGGGATTATTTCCCGCTATTTTGAGCAGTATAGGTATTAGTAGAGTGTGCTAATACTGTGGTTGATTATTTGACATGATATGATGTTGTGATACATGTTTTGATGATGTTTGATAGTATGCATAATGTTGTGAATGTACATGTTATGTATGCAATTGTGAATGGACTGTTGTATGGCTTAGAGTGTGAGCATATGTCCATTGTGGATTTTGTTGTTGATGTTGCATTGCTAGATGATTAGCATGCATATTGTGGCCTTTAGGGTGGTAGCTAATTCCCACGGTGAGGAATTAGTGAGTTAGTCATTTTGGACTGTTGTTGATGTTTGCATGCTAGGTGATTAGCGTGCATAGCATGGCCCATTTGGGGTGGTAGCTAATTCCCATGGTGAGGAATTAGTGAGTGAGTCAGTAGGTCTCAAATGAGTGGGACTAGTGGGCTTGGTAGCCGTGCCTGGATTTGGACGGTGAGGTGAACTATATGTTCACAAAGAGTCGGTACCGCATGCATGGAGTCTCATTGCATAATTGATATATGGCGTATAATATGAATGGATGGATTCCAGTATTATACGTGTGTTGTGTGTTGTGTGTTGTGTGTTGTGTTGATGTTGAGTATGATTGAGTTGACATTGCTGTTACTGAATGTGTAATCTGATTTGGGTGATGAAACGTGTTATTTACTTAGCATTACATGATGTTTTATAATGCTTATTATATCGATTGAGGAACTCACCCTTACAACTATTTTTCAGGTAACGAGCAATGAGTTGAGTAGAAGTTAATGCTTGGAGTCTAGTGTAGTCTCCTTAGTGGGTCGTGCTCTGATAGATGTAACATCGGGACGGGATGTTTTTATTTTGTTGAATAATTTCACATGTAATATGTTACATGTTTTACATGATTGATGAGATTTCTATCCGCTGCGTTTTATGCAAATGTTTATGTTTTGAATTAATAAAAGAGCATGACCGTTATACTGTTGAATGGTGTGGAATAGTGTGTGACACCCTTAAATGGCATAGTTACTCTGATTGATATATGTTGTTATTTTAATTAAATATTTGGGGTATTTTAGTAGGGTGTTACATTTAACATCATCATTTCTATAATTCCCACAACTCAATCAAATTTCATGGGTTTAACATCAATATTTTCATCATTCTCACAATTCAATCAAATTTCATGGGTTTAACATTAACATTTTCATCATTCCCACAATTCAATCAAATTTCATGGGTTTAACATCATCATTTCTATAATTCCCACAATTCAATCAAATTTCATGGGTTTAACATCATCATTTTCATCATTCCGACAATTCAATCAAACTTCATGGGTTTAACACCAACATTTTCATCTTTCCCACAATTCAATCAAATTTCATGGGTTTAACATCATCATTTCTATCATTCCCATAACTCAATCAAATTTCATGGGTTTAACATCAACATTTTCATCATTCCCACAATTCAATCAAATTTCATGGGTTTAACATCATCATTTCTATAATTCCCACAACTCAATCAAATTTCATGGGTTTAACATCAATATTTTCATCATTCTCACAATTCAATCAAATTTCATGGGTTTAACATCAACATTTTCATCATTCCTACAATTCAATCAAATTTCATGGGTTTAACATATTCATTTCTATAATTCCCACAATTCAATCAAATTTCATGGGTTTAAGATCATCATTTTCATCATTCCGACAATTCAATCAAATTTCATGGGTTTAACACCAACATTTTCATCTTTCCCACAATTCAATAAAATTTCATGGGTTTAAGATCATCACTTTCATCATTCCCACAACTCAATCAAATTTCATGGGTTTAACATCAACATTTTCATCATTCCCACAATTCAATCAAATTTCATGGGTTAAACATCATCATTTCTATAATTCCCAAAACTCAATCAAATTTAATGGGTTTAACACCATCATTTTCATCATTCCCACAACTCAATCAAATTTCATGGGTTTAACATCAACATTTTCATCATTCCCACAACTCAATCAAATTTCATGAGTTTAACATCATCATTTCTATAATTCCCACAACTCAATCAAATTTCATGGGTTTAACATCAATATTTTCATCATTCTCACAATTCAATCAAATTTCATGGGTTTAACATCAACATTTTCATCATTCCCACAATTCAATCAAATTTCATGGGTTTAACATCATCATTTCTATAATTCCCACAATTCAATCAAATTTCATGGGTTTAACATCATCATTTTCATCATTCCGACAATTCAATCAAATTTCATGGGTTTAACACCAACATTTTCATCTTTCCCACAATTCAATCAAATTTCATGGGTTTAACATCATCATTTCTATCATTCCCACAACTCAATCAAATTTCATGGGTTTAACATCAACATTTTCATCATTCCCACAGTTCAATCAAATTTCATGGGTTTAACATCATCATTTCTATAATTCCCACAACTCAATCAAATTTCATGGGTTTAACATCAATATTTTCATCATTCTCACAATTCAATCAAATTTCATGGGTTTAACATCAACATTTTCATCATTCCCACAATTCAATCAAATTTCATGGGTTTAACATCATCATTTCTATAATTCCCACAATTCAATCAAATTTCATGGGTTTAACATCATCATTATCATCACTCCCACAATTCAATCAAATTTCATGGGTTTAACATCATCATTTCTATAATTCCCACAATTCAATCAAATTTCATGGGTTTAAAATCAACATTTTCATCATTCCCACAATTCAATCAAATTTCATGGGTTTAACATCACCATTTCTATAATTCGCACAATTCAATAAAATTTCATGGGTTTAACATCATCATTTTCATCATTCCCACAACTCAAACAAATTTCATGGGTTTAACATCAACATTTTCATCATTCCCACAATTCAATCAAATCTCATGGGTTTAACATCATCATTTCTATAATTCCCACAATTCAATCAAATTTCATGGGTTTAACATCATCATTTTCATCATTCCGACAATTCAATCAAATTTCATGGGTTTAACACCAACATTTTCATCTTTCCCACAATTCAATCAAATTTCATGGGTTTAACATCATCATTTCTATCATTCCCACAACTCAATCAAATTTCATGGGTTTAACATCAACATTTTCATCATTCCCACAATTCAATCAAATTTCATGGGTTTAACATCATCATTTCTATAATTCCCACAACTCAATCAAATTTCATGGGTTTAACATCAATATTTTCAGCATTCTCACAATTCAATCAAATTTCATGGGTTTAACATCAACATTTTCATCATTCCCACAATTCAATCAAATTTCATGGGTTTAACATCATCATTTCTATAATTCCCACAATTCAATCAAATTTCATGGGTTTAACATCATCATTATCATCACTCCCACAATTCAATCAAATTTCATGGGTTTAACATCATCATTTCTATAATTCCCACAATTCAATCAAATTTCATGGGTTTAAAATCAACATTTTCATCATTCCCACAATTCAATCAAATTTCATGGGTTTAACATCACCATTTCTATAATTCGCACAATTCAATAAAATTTCATGGGTTTAACATCATCATTTTCATCATTCCCACAACTCAAACAAATTTCATGGGTTTAACATCAACATTTTCATCATTCCCACAATTCAATCAAATCTCATGGGTTTAACATCATCATTTCTATAATTCCCACAATTCAATAAAATTTCATGGGTTTAAGATCATCACTTTCATCATTCCCACAACTCAATCAAATTTCATGGGTTTAACATCAACATTTTCATCATTCCCACAATTCAATCAAATTTCATGGGTTAAACATCATCATTTCTATAATTCCCAAAACTCAATCAAATTTCATGGGTTTAACATCAACATTTTCATCATTCCCACAATTGAATCAAATTTCATGGGTCAAACATCATCATTTCTATAATTCCCACAATTCAATCAAATTTCATGGGTTTAACACCATCATTTTCATCATTCTCACAACTCAATCAAATTTCATGGGTTTAACATCAACATTTTCATCATTCCCACAATTCAATCAAATTTCATGGGTTTAACATCATCATTTCTATAATTCCCACAACTCAATCAAATTTCATGGGTTTAACATCAATATTTTCATCATTCTCACAATTCAATCAAATTTCATGGGTTTAACATCAACATTTTCATCATTCCTACAATTCAATCAAATTTCATGGGTTTAACATCATCATTTCTATAATTCCCACAATTCAATCAAATTTCATGGGTTTAACACCAACATTTTCATCTTTCCCACAATTCAATCAAATTTCATGGGTTTAACATCATCACTTTCATCATTCCCACAACTCAATCAAATTTCATGGGTTTAACATCAACATTTTCATCATTCCCACAATTCAATCAAATTTCATGGGTTAAACATCATCATTTCTATAATTCCCAAAACTCAATCAAATTTCATGGGTTTAACACCATCATTTTCATCATTCCCACAACTCAATCAAATTTCATGGGTTTAACATCAACATTTTCATCATTCCCACAATTCAATCAAATTTCATGGGTTTAACATCATCATTTCTATAATTCCCACAACTCAATCAAATTTCATGGGTTTAACATCAATATTTTCATCATTCTCACAATTCAATCAAATTTCATGGGTTTAACATCAACATTTTCATCATTCCCACAATTCAATCATATTTCATGGGTTTAACATCATCATTTCTATAATTCCCACAATTCAATCAAATTTCATGGGTTTAACATCATCATTTTCATCATTCCGACAATTCAATCAAATTTCATGGGTTTAACACCAACATTTTCATCTTTCCCACAATTCAATCAAATTTCATGGGTTTAACATCATCATTTCTATCATTCCCACAACTCAATCAAATTTCATGGGTTTAACATCAACATTTTCATCATTCCCACAATTCAATCAAATTTCATGGGTTTAACATCATCATTTCTATAATTCCCACAACTCAATCAAATTTCATGGGTTTAACATCAATATTTTCATCATTCTCACAATTCAATCAAATTTCATGGGTTTAACATCAACATTTTCATCATTCCCACAATTCAATCAAATTTCATGGGTTTAACATCATCATTTCTATAATTCCCACAACTCAATCAAATTTCATGGGTTTAACATCAATATTTTCATCATTCTCACAATTCAATCAAATTTCATGGGTTTAACATCAACATTTTCATCATTCCCACAATTCAATCAAATTTCAAGGGTTTAACATCATCATTTCTATAATTCCCACAATTCAATCAAATTTCATGGGTTTAACATCATCATTATCATCACTCCCACAATTCAATCAAATTTCATGGGTTTAACATCATCATTTCTATAATTCCCACAATTCAATCAAATTTCATGGGTTTAAATCAACATTTTCATCATTCCCACAATTCAATCAAATTTCATGGGTTTAACATCACCATTTCTATAATTCCCACAATTCAATAAAATTTCATGGGTTTAACATCATCATTTTCATCATTCCCACAACTCAATCAAATTTCATGGGTTTAACATCAACATTTTCATCATTCCCACAATTCAATCAAATCTCATGGGTTTAACATCATCATTTCTATAATTCCCACAATTCAATCAAATTTCATGGGTTTAACATCATCATTTTCATCATTCCGACAATTCAATCAAATTTCATGGGTTTAACATCATCATTTTCATCATTCCGACAATTCAATCAAATCTCATGGGTTTAACATCATCATTTCTATAATTCCCACAATTCAATCAAATTTCATGGGTTTAACATCATCATTTTCATCATTCCGACAATTCAATCAAATTTCATGGGTTTAACACCAACATTTTCATCTTTCCCACAATTCAATCAATTTCATGGGTTTAACATCATCATTTCTATATTCCCACAACTCAATCAAATTTCATGGGTTTAACATCATATTTTCATCATTCTCACAATTCAATCAAATTTCATGGGTTTAACATCAACATTTTCATCATTCCCACAATTCAATCAAATTTCAAGGGTTTAACATCATCATTTCTATAATTCCCACAATTCAATCAAATTTCATGGGTTTAACATCATCATTATCATCACTCCCACAATTCAATCAAATTTCATGGGTTTAACATCATCATTTCTATAATTCCCACAATTCAATCAAATTTCATGGGTTTAAAATCAACATTTTCATCATTCCCACAATTCAATCAAATTTCATGGGTTTAACATCACCATTTCTATAATTCCCACAATTCAATCAAATTTCATGGGTTTAACATCATCATTTTCATCATTCCCACAACTCAATCAAATTTCATGGGTTTAACATCAACATTTTCATCATTCCCACAATTCAATCAAATCTCATGGGTTTAACATCATCATTTCTATAATTCCCACAATTCAATAAATTTCATGGGTTTAAGATCATCACTTTTCATCATTCCCACAACTCAATCAAATTTCATGGGTTTAACATCAACATTTTCATCATTCCCACAATTCAATCAAATTTCATGGGTTAACCTCATCATTTCTATAATTCCCAAAATTCAATCAAATTTCATGGGTTTAACATCAACATTTTCATCATTCCCACAATTCAATCAAATTTCATGGGTTTAACATCATCATTTCTATAATTCCCACAACTCAATCAAATTTCATGGGTTTAACATCAATATTTTCATCATTCTCACAATTCAATCAAATTTCATGGGTTTAACATCAACATTTTCATCATTCCCACAATTCAATCAAATTTCAAGGGTTTAACATCATCATTTCTATAATTCCCACAATTCAATCAAATTTCATGGGTTTAACATCATCATTATTCATCACTCCCACAATTCAATCAAATTTCATGGGTTTAACATCATCATTTCTATAATTCCCACAATTCAATCAAATTTCATGGGTTTAAAATCAACATTTTCATCATTCCCACAATTCAATCAAATTTCATGGGTTTAACATCACATTTCTATAATTCGCACAATTCAATAAAATTTCATGGGTTTAACATCATCATTTTCATCATTCCCACAACTCAAACAAATTTCATGGGTTTAACATCAACATTTTCATCATTCCACAATTCAATCAAATCTCATGGGTTTAACATCATCATTTCTATAATTCCCACAATTCAATCAAATTTCATGGGTTTAAGATCATCACTTTCATCATTCCCACAACTCAATCAAATTTCATGGGTTTAACATCAACATTTTCATCATTCCCACAATTCAATCAAATTTCATGGGTTAAACCTCATCATTTCTATAATTCCCAAAACTCAATCAAATTTCATGGGTTTAACATCAACATTTTCGTCATTCCCACAATTCAATCAAATTTCATGGGTTTAACATCATCATTTCTATAATTCCCACAATTCAATCAAATTTCATGGGTTTAACATCAATATTTTCATCATTCTCACAATTCAATCAAATTTCATGGGTTTAACATCAACATTTTCATCATTCCCACAATTCAATCAAATTTCATGGGTTTAACATCATCATTTCTATAATTCCCACAATTCAATCAAATTTCATGGGTTTAACATCATCATTATCATCATTCCCACAATTCAATCAAATTTCATGGGTTTAACATCATCATTTCTATCAATTCCGACAATTCAATCAAATTTCATGGGTTTAACATCAACATTTTCATCATTCCCACAATTCAATCAAATTTCATGGGTTTAACATCATCATTTCTATAATTCCCACAATTCAATCAAATTTCATGGTTTAACATCATCATTTTCATCATTCCCACAATTCAATCAAATTTCATGGGTTTAACATCAACATTTTCATCATTCCCACAATTCAATCAAATTTCATGGGTTTAACATCATCATTTCTATAATTCCCACAATTCAATCAAATTTCATGGGTTTAACATCATCATTTCATCATTCCCACAATTCAATCAAATTTCATGGGTTTAACATCAACATTTTCATCATTCCCACAATTCAATCAAATTTCATGGGTTTAACATCATCATTTCTATAATTCCCACAATTCAATCAAATTCATGGGTTTAACATCAACATTTTCATCATTCCCACAATTCAATCAAATTTCATGGGTCAAACATCATCATTTCTATAATTCCCACAATTCAATCAAATTTCATGGGTTTAACATCATCATTTTCATCATTCCCACAACTCAATCAAATTTCATGGGTTTAACATCAACATTTTCATCATTCCCACAATTCAATCAAATTTCATGGGTTTAACATCATCATTTCTATAATTCCCACAATTCAATCAAATTTCATGGGTTTAACATCAACATTTTCATCATTCCACAACTCAATCAAATTTCATGGGTTTAACATCAACATTTTCATCATTCCCACAATTCAATCAAATTTCATGGGTTTAACATCATCATTTCTATAATTCCCAAACACAATCAAATTTCATGGGTTTAACATCATCATTTTCATCATTCCCACAATTCAATCAAATTTCATGGGTTTAACATCAACATTTTCATCATTCCCACAATTCAATCAAATTTCAT
Source organism: Lathyrus oleraceus (assembly GCF_024323335.1). Lineage (NCBI taxonomy): Eukaryota > Viridiplantae > Streptophyta > Magnoliopsida > Fabales > Fabaceae > Lathyrus > Lathyrus oleraceus. The sequence goes on from NW_026112521.1 coordinate 93,625, forward strand.
GGGTTAACATCATCATTTCTATCATTCCCACAATTCAATCAAATTTCATGGGTTTAACATCAACATTTTCATCATTCCCACAATTCAATCAAATTTCATGGGTTTAACATCATCATTTCTATAATTCCCACAATTCAATCAAATTTCATGGGTTTAACATCAACATTTTCATCATTCCCACATTCAATCAAATTTCATGGGTTTAACATCAACATTTTCATCATTCCCACAATTCAATCAAATTTCATGGGTTTAACATCATCATTTTATAATTCCCACAATTCAATCAAATTTCAGGGTTTAACATCATCATTTTCATCATTCCCACAATTCAATCAAATTTCATGGGTTTAACATCACATTTTCATCATTCCCACAATTCAATCAAATTTCATGGGTTTAACATCATCATTTCTATCATTCCCACAATTCAATCAAATTTCATGGTTTAACATCAACATTTTCATCATTCCCACAATTCAATCAAATTTCATGGGTTTAACATCATCATTTCTATCATTCCCACAATTCAATCAATTTCATGGGTTTAACATCATCATTTCATCATTCCCACAATTCAATCAAATTTCATGGGTTTAACATCAACATTTTCATCATTCCCACAATTCAATCAAATTTCATGGGTTTAACATCATCATTTCTATCATTCCCACAATTCAATCAAATTTCATGGGTTTAACATCATCATTTCATCATTCCCACAATTCAATCAAATTTCATGGGTTTAACATCAACATTTTCATCATTCCCACAATTCAATCAAATTTCATGGGTTTAACATCATCATTTCTATAATTCCCACAATTCAATCAAATTTCATGGGTTTAACATCATCATTTTCATCATTCCCACAATTCAATCAATTTCATGGGTTTAACATCAACATTTTCATCATTCCCACAATTCAATCAAATTTCATGGGTTTAACATCATCATTTCTATAATTCCCACAATTCAATCAAATTTCATGGGTTTAACATCAATTTTCATCATTCCACAATTCAATCAAATTTCATGGGTTTAACATCAACATTTTCATCATTCCCACAATTCAATCAAATTTCATGGGTTTAACATCATCATTTCTATAATTCCCACAATTCAATCAAATTTCATGGGTTTAACATCATCATTTTCATCATTCCCACAATTCAATCAAATTTCATGGTTTAACATCAACATTTTCATCATTCCCACAATTCAATCAAATTTCATGGGTTTAACATCATCATTTCTATAATTCCCACAATTCAATCAAATTTCATGGGTTTAACACCATCATTTTCATATTCCCACAATTCAATCAATTTCATGGGTTTAACATCAACATTTCATCATTCCCACAATTCAATCAAATTTCATGGGTTTAACATCATCATTTCTATAATTCCCACAATTCAATCAAATTTCATGGGTTTAACATCAACATTTTCATCATTCCCACATTCAATCAAATTTCATGGTTTAACATCAACATTTTCATCATTCCCACAATTCAATCAAATTTCATGGGTTTAACATCATCATTTTCATATATTCCCACAATTCAATCAAATTTCATGGGTTTAACATCATCATTTTCATCATTCCCACAATTCAATCAAATTTCATGGGTTTAACATCAACATTTTCATCATTCCCACAATTCAATCAAATTTCATGGGTTTAACATCAACATTTTCATCATTCCCACAATTCAATCAAATTTCATGGGTTTAACATCACATTTCATCATTCCCACAATTCAATCAAATTTCATGGGTTTAACATCATCATTTTCATAATTCCCACAATTCAATCAAATTTCATGGGTTTAACATCATCATTTTCATCATTCCCACAATTCAATCAAATTTCATGGGTTTAACATCAACATTTTCATCATTCCCACAATTCAATCAAATTTCATGGGTTTAACATCAACATTTTCATCATTCCCACAATTCAATCAAATTTCATGGGTTTAACATCAACATTTTCATCATTCCCACAATTCAATCAAATTTCATGGGTTTAACATCATCATTTTCATCATTCCCACAATTCAATCAAATTTCATGGGTTTAACATCACATTTTCATCATTCCCACAATTCAATCAAATTTCATGGGTTTAACATCAACATTTTCATCATTCCCACAATTCAATCAAATTTCATGGGTTTAACATCATCATTTCTATAATTCCCACAATTCAATCAAATTTCATGGGTTTAACATCAACATTTTCATCATTCCCACAATTCAATCAAATTTCATGGGTTTAACATCATCATTTCATAATTCCCACAATTCAATCAAATTTCATGGGTTTAACATCAACATTTTCATCATTCCCACAATTCAATCAATTTCATGGGTTTAACATCACACATTTTCATCATTCCCACAATTCAATCAAATTTCATGGGTTTAACATCATCATTTCATAATTCCCACAATTCAATCAAATTTCATGGGTTTAACATCAACATTTTCATCATTCCCACAATTCAATCAAATTTCATGGGTTTACATCATCATTTTCATCATTCCCACAATTCAATCAAATTTCATGGGTTTAACATCATCATTTCATCATTCCCACAATTCAATCAAATTTCATGGGTTTAACATCACATTTTCATCATTCCCACAATTCAATCAAATTTCATGGGTTTAACATCATCATTTTCATCATTCCCACAATTCAATCAAATTTCATGGGTTTAACATCATCATTTTCATCATTCCCACAATTCAATCAAATTTCATGGGTTTAACATCATCATTTCTATCATTCCCACAATTCAATCAAATTTCATGGGTTTAACATCATCATTTTCATCATTCCCACAATTCAATCAAATTTCATGGGTTTAACATCATCATTTCTATCATTCCCACAATTCAATCAAATTTCATGGGTTTAACATCAACATTTTCATCATTCCCACAATTCAATCAAATTTCATGGGTTTAACATCACATTTTCATCATTCCCACAATTCAATCAAATTTCATGGGTTTAACATCATCATTTCTATAATTCCCACAATTCAATCAAATTTCATGGGTTTAACATCAACATTTTCATCATTCCCACAATTCAATCAAATTTCATGGGTTTAACATCATCATTTCTATCATTCCCACAATTCAATCAAATTTCATGGGTTTAACATCAACATTTTCATCATTCCCACAATTCAATCAAATTTCATGGGTTTAACATCAACATTTTCATCATTCCCACAATTCAATCAAATTTCATGGGTTTAACATCATCATTTTATATTCCCACAATTCAATCAAATTTCATGGGTTTAACATCATCATTTTCATCATTCCCCAATTCAATCAAATTTCATGGGTTTAACATCAACATTTTATCATTCCCACAATTCAATCAAATTTCATGGGTTTAAATCACATTTTTCATCATTCCCACAATTCAATCAAATTTCATGGGTTTAACATCATCATTTCTATCATTCCCACAATTCAATCAAATTTCATGGGTTTAACATCAATTTTCATCATTCCCACAATTCAATCAAATTTCATGGGTTTAACATCAACATTTTCATCATTCCCACAATTCAATCAAATTCATGGGTTTAACATCATCATTTCTATAATTCCCACAATTCAATCAAATTTCATGGGTTTAACATCATCATTTTCATCATTCCCACAATTCAATCAAATTTCATGGGTTTAACATCAACATTTTCATCTTCCCACAATTCAATCAAATTTCATGGGTTTAACATCATCATTTCTATAATTCCCACAATTCAATCAAATTTCATGGGTTTAACATCAACTTTTCATCATCCCACAATTCAATCAAATTTCATGGGTTTAACATCAACATTTCATCATTCCCACAATTCAATCAAATTTCATGGTTTAACATCATCATTTCTATAATTCCCACAATTCAATCAAATTTCATGGGTTTAACATCATTTTCATTTTCAATTTCCAACATTCAATCAAATTCATGGGTTTAACATCATCATTTTCATCATTCCCACAATTCAATCAAATTTCATGGGTTTAACATCATCATTTTCATAATTCCCACAATTCAATCAAATTTCATGGGTTTAACATCATCATTTTCATCATTCCCACAATTCAATCAAATTTCATGGGTTTAACATCAACATTTTCATCATTCCACAATTCAATCAAATTTCATGGGTTTAACATCATCATTTTCTATCATTCCCACAATTCAATCAAATTTCATGGGTTTAACATCATCATTTCATCATTCCCACAATTCAATCAAATTTCATGGGTTTAACATCAACATTTTCATCATTCCCACAATTCAATCAAATTTCATGGTTTAACATCATCATTTCTATAATTCCCACAATTCAATCAAATTTCATGGGTTTAACATCATCATTTTCATCATTCCCACAATTCAATCAATTTCATGGGTTTAACATCAACATTTTCATCATTCCCACAATTCAATCAAATTTCATGGGTTTAACATCATCATTTTATAATTCCCACAATTCAATCAAATTTCATGGTTTAACATCATCATTTTCATCATCCCACAATTCAATCAAATTTCATGGGTTTAACATCAACATTTTCATCATTCCCACAATTCAATCAAATTTCATGGGTTTAACATCAACATTTTCATCATTCCCACAATTCAATCAAATTTCATGGGTTAACATCAACATTTTTCATCATTCCCACAATTCAATCAAATTTCATGGGTTTAACATCATCATTTCTATAATTCCCACAATTCAATCAAATTTCATGGGTTTAACATCATCATTTCATCATTCCCACAATTCAATCAAATTTCATGGTTTAACATCACATTTTCATCATTCCCACAATTCAATCAAATTTCATGGGTTTAACATCAACATTTTCATCATTCCCACAATTCAATCAAATTTCATGGTTTAACATCAACATTTTCATCATTCCCACAATTCAATCAAATTTCATGGGTTTAACATCATCATTTCTATAATTCCCACAATTCAATCAAATTTCATGGGTTTAACATCAACATTTTCATCATTCCCACAATTCAATCAAATTTCATGGGTTTAACATCAACATTTTCATCATTCCCACAATTCAATCAAATTTCATGGGTTTAACATCATCATTTCTATCATTCCCACAATTCAATCAAATTTCATGGGTTTAACATCAACATTTTCATCATTCCCACAATTCAATCAAATTTCATGGGTTTAACATCATCATTTCTATAATTCCCACATTCAATCAAATTTCATGGGTTTAACATCAACATTTTCATCATTCCCACAATTCAATCAAATTTCATGGGTTTAACATCATCATTTTCATCATTCCCACAATTCAATCAAATTTCATGGGTTTAACATCATCATTTCTATCATTCCCACAATTCAATCAAATTTCATGGGTTTAACATCAACATTTTCATCATTCCCACAATTCAATCAAATTTCATGGGTTTAACATCATCATTTCTATAATTCCACAATTCAATCAAATTTCATGGGTTTAACATCATCATTTTCATCATTCCCACAATTCAATCAAATTTCATGGGTTTAACATCAACATTTTCATCATTCCCACAATTCAATCAAATTTCATGGGTTTAACATCATCATTTCTATAATTCCCACAATTCAATCAAATTTCATGGGTTTAACATCAACATTTTCATCATTCCCACAATTCAATCAAATTTCATGGTTTAACATAATCATTTTCATCATTCCCACAATTCAATCAAATTTCATGGGTTTAACATCATCATTTCATCATTCCCACAATTCAATCAAATTTCATGGGTTTAACATCATCATTTCTATAATTCCCACAATTCAATCAAATTTCATGGTTTAACATCACATTTTCATCATTCCCACAATTCAATCAAATTTCATGGGTTTAACATCACATTTCATCATTCCCACAATTCAATCAAATTTCATGGGTTTAACATCATCATTTCTATAATTCCCACAATTCAATCAAATTTCATGGGTTTAACATCAACATTTTCATCATTCCCACAATTCAATCAAATTTCATGGGTTTAACATCATCATTTCTATAATTCCCACAATTCAATCAAATTTCATGGGTTTAACATCATCATTTTCATCATTCCCACAATTCAATCAAATTTCATGGGTTTAACATCAACATTTTCATCATTCCCACAATTCAATCAATTTCATGGGTTTAACATCATCATTCTATAATTCCCACAATTCAATCAAATTTCATGGGTTTAACATCATCATTTTCATCATTCCCACAATTCAATCAAATTTCATGGGTTAACATCATCATTTTCATCTTCCCACAATTCAATCAAATTTCATGGGTTTAACATCAACATTTTCATCATTCCACAATTCAATCAAATTTCATGGGTTTAACATCATCATTTCTATCATTCCCACAATTCAATCAAATTTCATGGGTTTAACATCATCATTTTCATCATTCCCACAATTCAATCAAATTTCATGGGTTTAACATCATCATTTCTATAATTCCCACAATTCAATCAATTTCATGGGTTTAACATCAACATTTTCATCATTCCCACAATTCAATCAAATTTCATGGGTTTAACATCATCATTTCTATCATTCCCACAATTCAATCAAATTTCATGGGTTTAACATCATCATTTCATCATTCCCACAATTCAATCAAATTTCATGGTTTAACATCACATTTTCATCATTCCCACAATTCAATCAAATTTCATGGTTTAACATCATCATTTCTATAATTCCCACAATTCAATCAAATTTCATGGGTTTAACATCATCATTTCATCATTCCCACAATCAATCAAATTTCATGGGTTTAACATCAACATTTTCATCATTCCCACAATTCAATCAAATTTCATGGGTTTAACATCATCATTTTCATCATTCCCACAATTCAATCAAATTTCATGGGTTTAACATCAACATTTTCATCATTCCCACAATTCAATCAATTTCATGGGTTTAACATCATCATTTCATAATTCCCACAATTCAATCAAATTTCATGGGTTTAACATCATCATTTTCATCATTCCCACAATTCAATCAAATTTCATGGGTTTAACATCAACATTTTCATCATTCCCACAATTCAATCAAATTTCATGGTTTAACATCATCATTCTATAATTCCCAATTCAATCAAATTTCATGGGTTTAACATCATATTTTCATCATTCCCACAATTCAATCAAATTTCATGGGTTTAACATCAACATTTTCATCATTCCCACAATTCAATCAAATTTCATGGGTTTAACATCATCATTTCTATAATTCCCACAATTCAATCAAATTTCATGGGTTTAACATCATCATTTTCATCATTCCCACAATTCAATCAAATTTCATGGGTTTAACATCACATTTTCATCATTCCCACAATTCAATCAAATTTCATGGGTTTAACATCATCATTTCTATCATTCCCACAATTCAATCAAATTTCATGGTTTAACATCAACATTTCATCATTCCCACAATTCAATCAAATTTCATGGGTTTAACATCATCATTTCTATCATTCCCACAATTCAATCAATTTCATGGGTTTAACATCATCATTTTCATCATTCCCACAATTCAATCAAATTTCATGGGTTTAACATCAACATTTTCATCATTCCCACAATTCAATCAAATTTCATGGGTTTAACATCATCATTTCTATAATTCCCACAATTCAATCAAATTTCATGGGTTTAACATCATCATTTTCATCATTCCCACAATTCAATCAATCAAATTTCATGGGTTTAACATCAACATTTTCAATTCCCACAATTCAATCAAATTTCATGGGTTTAACATCATCATTTTCATCATTCCCACAATTCAATCAAATTTCATGGGTTTAACATCAACATTTTCATCATTCCCACAATTCAATCAAATTTCATGGGTTTAACATCATCATTTCTATCATTCCCACAATTCAATCAAATTTCATGGGTTTAACATCATCATTTTCATCATTCCCACAATTCAATCAAATTTCATGGGTTTAACATCAACATTTTCATCATTCCCACAATTCAATCAAATTTCATGGGTTTAACATCATCATTTCTATAATTCCCACAATTCAATCAAATTTCATGGGTTTAACATCATCATTTTCATCATTCCCACAATTCAATCAAATTTCATGGGTTTAACATCAACATTTTCATCATTCCCACAATTCAATCAAATTTCATGGGTTTAACATCATCATTTCTATAATTCCACAATTCAATCAAATTTCATGGGTTTAACATCAACATTTTCATCATTCCCACAATTCAATCAAATTTCATGGGTTTAACATCAACATTTTCATCATTCCCACAATTCAATCAAATTTCATGGGTTTAACATCATCATTTCTATAATTCCCACAATTCAATCAAATTTCATGGGTTTAACATCAACATTTTCATCATTCCCACAATTCAATCAAATTTCATGGGTTTAACATCATCATTTTCATCATTCCCACAATTCAATCAAATTTCATGGGTTTAACATCATCATTTTCTATATTCCCACAATTCAATCAAATTTCATGGGTTTAACATCATCATTTTCATCATTCCCACAATTCAATCAAATTTCATGGGTTTAACATCAACATTTTCATCATTCCCACAATTCAATCAAATTTCATGGGTTTAACATCATCATTTCTATAATTCCCACAATTCAATCAAATTTCATGGGTTTAACATCACATTTCATCATTCCCACAATTCAATCAAATTTCATGGGTTTAACATCAACATTTTCATCATTCCCACAATTCAATCAAATTTCATGGGTTTAACATCATCATTTCTATAATTCCCACAATTCAATCATCAAATTTCATGGGTTTAACATCAACATTTTCATCATTCCCACAATTCAATCAAATTTCATGGTTTAACATCAACATTTTCATCATTCCCACAATTCAATCAAATTTCATGGGTTTAACATCATCATTTCTATAATTCCCACAATTCAATCAAATTTCATGGGTTTAACATCATCATTTTCATCATTCCCACAATTCAATCAAATTTCATGGGTTTAACATCAACATTTCATCATTCCCACAATTCAATCAAATTTCATGGGTTTAACATCAACATTTTCATCATTCCCACAATTCAATCAAATTTCATGGGTTTAACATCAACATTTCATCATTCCCACAATTCAATCAAATTTCATGGGTTTAACATCATCATTTCTCAATTCCCACAATTCAATCAAATTTCATGGGTTTAACATCATCATTTTCATCATTCCCACAATTCAATCAAATTTCATGGGTTTAACATCAACATTTTCATCATTCCCACAATTCAATCAAATTTCATGGGTTTAACATCAACATTTCATCATTCCCACAATTCAATCAAATTTCATGGGTTTAACATCAACATTTTCATCATTCCCACATTCAATCAAATTTCATGGGTTTAACATCATCATTTCTCATTCCCACAATTCAATCAAATTTCATGGGTTTAACATCATCATTTTCATCATTCCCACAATCAATCAAATTTCATGGGTTTAACATCAACATTTTCATCATTCCCACATTCAATCAAATTTCATGGTTTAACATCATCATTTTCTAATTCCCACAATTCAATCAAATTTCATGGGTTTAACATCAACATTTTCATCATTCCCACAATTCAATCAAATTTCATGGGTTTAACATCATCATTTCTATAATTCCCACAATTCAATCAAATTTCATGGGTTTAACATCAACATTTTCATCATTCCCACAATTCAATCAAATTTCATGGGTTTAACATCAACATTTTCATCATTCCCACAATTCAATCAAATTTCATGGGTTTAACATCATCATTTCTATAATTCCCACAATTCAATCAAATTTCATGGGTTTAACATCATCATTTTCATCATTCCCACAATTCAATCAAATTTCATGGGTTTAACATCATCATTTTCATCATTCCCACAATTCAATCAAATTTCATGGGTTAACATCATCATTTTCATCATTCCCACAATTCAATCAAATTTCATGGGTTTAACATCATCATTTCTATAATTCCCACAATTCAATCAAATTTCATGGGTTAACATCAACATTTTCATCATTCCCACAATTCAATCAAATTTCATGGGTTTAACATCAACATTTCATCATTCCCACAATTCAATCAAATTTCATGGGTTTAACATCATCATTTCTATCATTCCCACAATTCAATCAAATTTCATGGGTTTAACATCAACATTTCATCATTCCCACAATTCAATCAAATTTCATGGTTTAACATCATCATTTTCATAATTCCCACAATTCAATCAAATTTCATGGGTTTAACATCATCATTTTCATCATTCCCACAATTCAATCAAATTTCATGGGTTTAACATCAACATTTTCATCATTCCCACAATTCAATCAAATTTCATGGGTTTAACATCATCATTTCTATAATTCCCACAATTCAATCAAATTTCATGGGTTTAACATCATCATTTCATCATTCCCACAATTCAATCAAATTTCATGGGTTTAACATCAACATTTCATCATTCCCACAATTCAATCAAATTTCATGGGTTTAACATCATCATTTTCATCATTCCCACTTCAATCAAATTTCATGGGTTTAACATCAACATTTTCATCATTCCCACAATTCAATCAAATTTCATGGGTTTAACATCATCATTTCTATAATCCCACAATTCAATCAAATTTCATGGGTTTAACATCATCATTTTCATCATTCCCACAATTCAATCAAATTTCATGGGTTTAACATCAACATTTTCATCATTCCCACAATTCAATCAAATTTCATGGGTTTAACATCATCATTTCTATAATTCCCACAATTCAATCAAATTTCATGGGTTTAACATCATCATTTTCATCATTCCCACAATTCAATCAAATTTCATGGGTTTAACATCAACATTTTCATCATTCCCACAATTCAATCAAATTTCATGGGTTTAACATCATCATTTCTATCATTCCCACAATTCAATCAAATTTCATGGGTTTAACATCAACATTTTCATCATTCCCACAATTCAATCAAATTTCATGGGTTTAACATCATCATTTCTATCATTCCCACAATTCAATCAAATTTCATGGGTTTAACATCAACATTTTCATCATTCCCACAATTCAATCAAATTTCATGGGTTTAACATCAACATTTTCATCATTCCCCAATTCAATCAAATTTCATGGGTTTAACATCATCATTTCATAATTCCCACAATTCAATCAAATTTCATGGGTTTAACATCAACATTTTCATCATTCCCACAATTCAATCAAATTTCATGGTTTAACATCATCATTTCTATCATTCCCACAATTCAATCAAATTTCATGGGTTTAACATCACATTTTCATCATTCCCACAATTCAATCAAATTTCATGGGTTTAACATCACATTTTCATCATTCCCACAATTCAATCAAATTTCATGGGTTTAACATCATCATTTCTATAATTCCCACAATTCAATCAAATTTCATGGGTTTAACATCAACATTTTCATCATTCCCACAATTCAATCAAATTTCATGGGTTTAACATCATCATTTCATAATTCCCACAATTCAATCAAATTTCATGGGTTTAACATCATCATTTTCATCATCCCACAATTCAATCAAATTTCATGGGTTTAACATCACATTTTCATCATTCCCACAATTCAATCAAATTCATGGGTTTAACATCATCATTTCTATAATTCCCACAATTCAATCAAATTTCATGGTTTTAACATCATATTTCATCATTCCCACAATTCAATCAAATTTCATGGGTTTAACATCAACATTTTCATCATTCCCACAATTCAATCAAATTTCATGGGTTTAACATCATCATTTCTATCATTCCCACAATTCAATCAAATTTCATGGGTTTCATCAACATTTTCATCATTCCCACAATTCAATCAAATTTCATGGGTTTAACATCAACATTTTCATCATTCCCACAATTCAATCAAATTTCATGGGTTTAACATCATCATTTCTATCATTCCCACAATTCAATCAAATTTCATGGGTTTAACATCAACATTTTCATCATTCCACAATTCAATCAAATTTCATGGGTTTAACATCATCATTTCTATAATTCCCACAATTCAATCAAATTTCATGGGTTTAACATCATCATTTTCATCATTCCCACAATTCAATCAAATTTCATGGGTTTAACATCAACATTTTCATCATTCCCACAATTCAATCAAATTTCATGGGTTTAACATCATCATTTCTATAATTCCCACAATTCAATCAAATTTCATGGGTTTAACATCATTTTTTCATCATTCCCACAATTCAATCAAATTTCATGGGTTTAACATCAACATTTTCATCATTCCCACAATTCAATCAAATTTCATGGGTTTAACATCATCATTTCTATAATTCCCACAATTCAATCAAATTTCATGGGTTTAACATCAACATTTTCATCATTCCCACAATCAATCAATTTCATGGTTTAACATCACATTTTCATCATTCCCACAATTCAATCAAATTTCATGGGTTTAACATCATCATTTCTATAATTCCCACAACTCAATCAAATTTCATGGGTTTAACATCAACATTTTCATCATTCCCACAATTCAATCAAATTTCATGGGTTTAACATCATCATTTCTATAATTCCCACAATTCAATCAAATTTCATGGGTTTAACATCATCATTTTCATCATTCCCACAACTCAATCAATCAAATTTCATGGGTTTAACATCAACATTTTCATCATTCCCACAATTCAATCAAATTTCATGGGTTTAACATCATCATTTTCTATCATTCCCACAATTCAATCAAATTTCATGGTTTTAACATCAACATTTTCATCATTCCCACAATTCAATCAAATTTCATGGGTTTAACATCAACATTTTCATCATTCCCACAATTCAATCAAATTTCATGGGTTTAAACATCATCATTTCTATCATTCCCACAATTCAATCAAATTTCATGGGTTTAACATCAACATTTTCATCATTCCCACAATTCAATCAAATTTCATGGGTTTACACAACATTTTTCATCATTCCCACAATTCAATCAAATTTCATGGGTTTAACATCATCATTTCTATCATTCCCACAACTCAATCAAATTTCATGGTTTAACATCAACATTTTCATCATTCCCACAATTCAATCAAATTTCATGGTTTAACATCATCATTTCTATCATTCCCACAATTCAATCAAATTTCATGGGTTTAACATCAACATTTTCATCATTCCCACAATTCAATCAAATTTCATGGGTTTAACATCAACATTTTCATCATTCCCACAATTCAATCAAATTTCATGGGTTTAACATCATCATTTCTATCATTCCCACAATTCAATCAAATTTCATGGGTTTAACATCACATTTTCATCATTCCACAATTCAATCAAATTTCATGGGTTTAACATCATCATTTTATAATTCCCACAATTCAATCAAATTTCATGGGTTTAACATCATCATTTTCATCATTCCCACAATTCAATCAAATTAATTTCATGGGTTTAACATCAACATTTTCATCATTCCCACAATTCAATCAAATTCATGGGTTTAACATCAACATTTTCATCATTCCCACAATTCAATCAAATTTCATGGGTTTAACATCATCATTTTCTATAATTCCCACAATTCAATCAAATTTCATGGGTTTAACATCATCATTTTCATCATTCCCACAATTCAATCAAATTTCATGGGTTTAACACCATCACATTTCATCATTCCCACAATTCAATCAAATTTCATGGGTTTAACATCATCATTTCTATAATTCCCACAATTCAATCAAATTTCATGGGTTTAACATCAACATTTTCATCATTCCCACAATTCAATCAAATTTCATGGGTTTAACATCAAATTTTCATCATTCCCACAATTCAATCAAATTTCATGGGTTTAACATCATCATTTCTATAATTCCCACAATTCAATCAAATTTCATGGTTTTAACATCACATTTTCATCATTCCCACAATTCAATCAAATTTCATGGGTTTAACATCATCATTTTCATCATTCCCACAATTCAATCAAATTTCATGGGTTTAACATCATCATTTTCTATATTCCCACAATTCAATCAAATTTCATGGGTTTAACATCATCATTTTCATCATTCCCACAATTCAATCAAATTTCATGGGTTTAACATCAACATTTTCATCATTCCCACAATTCAATCAAATTTCATGGGTTTAACATCATCATTTCTATAATTCCCACATTCAATCAAATTTCATGGGTTTAACATCATCATTTCATCATTCCCACAATTCAATCAAATTTCATGGGTTTAACATCAACATTTTCATCATTCCCACAATTCAATCAAATTTCATGGGTTTAACATCATCATTTCTATATTCCCACAATTCAATCAAATTTCATGGGTTTAACATCAACATTTTCATCATTCCCACAATTCAATCAAATTTCATGGGTTTAACATCAACATTTTCATCATTCCCACAATTCAATCAAATTTCATGGGTTTAACATCATCATTTTCATCATTCCCACAACTCAATCAAATTTCATGGTTTAACATCAACATTTTCATCATTCCCACATTCAATCAAATTTCATGGGTTTAACATCAACATTTTCATCATTCCCACAATTCAATCAAATTTCATGGGTTTAACATCAACATTTTCATCATTCCCACAATTCAATCAAATTTCATGGGTTTAACATCATCATTTCTATAATTCCCACAATTCAATCAAATTTCATGGGTTTAACATCATCATTTCATCATTCCCAATTCAATCAATTTCATGGGTTTAACATCAACATTTTCATCATTCCCACAATTCAATCAAATTTCATGGGTTTAACATCACCTTTTCATCATTCCCACAATTCAATCAATTTTCATGGGTTTAACACCAACATTTTCATCTTTCCCACAATTCAATCAAATTTCATGGGTTTAACATCATCATTTCTATCATTCCCACAATTCAATCAAATTTCATGGGTTTAACATCACATTTTTCATCATTCCCACAACTCAATCAAATTTCATGGGTTTAACATCAACATTTTCATCATTCCCACAATTCAATCAAATTTCATGGGTTTAACATCATCATTTTTATAATTCCCACAATTCAATCAAATTTCATGGTTTTAACATCATCATTTTCATCATTCCCACAATTCAATCAAATTTCATGGGTTTAACATCAACATTTTCATCATTCCACAATTCAATCAAATTTCATGGGTTTAACATCATCATTTCTCTAATTCCCACAATTCAATCAAATTTCATGGTTTAACATCAACATTTTCATCATTCCCACAATTCAATCAAATTTCATGGGTTTAACATCATCATTTCTATATTCCCACAATTCAATCAATTTCATGGGTTTAACATCAACATTTTCATCATTCCCACAATTCAATCAAATTTCATGGGTTTAACATCATCATTTCATCATTCCCACAATTCAATCAAATTTCATGGGTTTAACATCATCATTTTCATCATTCCCACAATTCAATCAAATTTCATGGGTTTAACATCACATTTTCATCATTCCACAATTCAATCAAATTTCATGGGTTTAACATCATCATTTCTATCATTCCCACAATTCAATCAAATTTCATGGGTTTAACATCATCATTTCATCATTCCCACAATTCAATCAAATTTCATGGGTTTACACCACATTTTCATCATTCCCACAATTCAATCAAATTTCATGGTTTAACATCATCATTTTATATTCCCACAATTCAATCAAATTTCATGGTTTAACATCAACATTTTCATCATTCCCACAACTCAATCAAATTTCATGGGTTTAACATCTCATTTTTCATCATTCCCACAATTCAATCAAATTTCATGGTTTAACATCATCATTTCTATCATTCCCACAATTTTTATCAATCAATTTCATGGTTTAACATCAACATTTTCATCATTCTAACAATTCAATCAAATTTCATGGGTTTTGTA
>NW_026112522.1:15000-27500 GCF_024323335.1 Lathyrus oleraceus
TTCAAATGTTCACAACACAATGCAAGTCACAATTTGCTAGACGTTTTCACAATCAATCAATGCTAGATGAGAAAAAGCAAAAACAAAGAAGCAAAGTAGTCAAATTGACTGAAGTTGAATTCTTATTGATTTGGAAAGGTGGCCCTGAATAGGAAATACAAAGGAAGCAGTTCCCTGGAATGAGGGAACAACTAAAAAGAAAAACAAACTATCCTATTGGCAATGTGAAAAGTTAATCTCATCAAGTCTCAACCCAGTTATGACTCGTATGTCTTCAAGACACTCCGCTCGCTCTGCCTCTTGAGAAAAAGTAAGTGAACTGATCTTCACCCCTTAGGATAGCCTCAACTATATGTAGGTCGTGGATTCGCAGATTGCAGTCGTTCGTGATAATCCCTCTTTTGCGTGGATCGCCTTTTCAGGCTTTCCTCCAGCCTGCGTGCATATATAAAGACAAATGAAACAACTTCTAGATGGGGAAAAATAACACTCATCCATAAGTTTAACAAGTATTCTTACAATCAAAAGAAATTAAGTAATAACAGTAGCAAAGTTGCCACTAATTCTAAATTAAATCACACTAAGAAATTAAGTAATAAATCTTCTGAATCATAAAATGTTTCGCAAAATTCTAAACTGAAAATTTAAAGAAAGAAACTTTAATAGTCATGAAACATATAGATTTATAGTAGAAAAACAAATAAGCAAGAATGAATACAGCAAAAAACATAGAATCAAAGATTACATACAAGTTAATCTCATAAAAACACAAAATCAATAATTAATCTAATAGATTATAAAATCAGAAAATCAAGCACACATAAAACACCTTGAGAGACAATTTGAAATCAGAAAATCATCCTAAGACAAACTTCAAAACACGTACAGTCACATTCTCACATTCTCCTTGCTCTAAGACTCCTTCCTTCCTTGCTATGTTGACTTTGTTCCATCTATACATAATTGTCTTAAACCCTGCAATTGGCTGAAATAAGTTAAATAACAAGCATAAATTCACCAATCTAATAGAAAATGAAAACAATGTGGTAGAGAAACAAAGTAGAACAAACATACTTTTGAACAGGATGACAATGATGTCGGAGTCGCAAGAAAACAATGTGTTGACATGCTTATTCTGTTCCTTGGTGGAAAGTGTAAAGTTGGGGATGAAAGTAAACTAAATATATTTTATGTTGGTGGGGTGGAACATGTCTGGACAATTTCTGAGATAAGAACCATTGATGTCCATAAACCATCCCATCCCGGACACAAGGGGTGAGCTGGTAGGACACATCCGCTCACTCAACCAGGACAACAATTGAAAAAATATTAATCAATATTTATATCTATTAGTTTTATTTGCTTATAATATTTTTTTTAAATATTTAAAATATTTTTAACATCCACCGTTTGTGATTGTTACTACACTATGTATGTTTTTTTTAAAAACATTTCGACCATTCCAATTGACAAATGCAATTCAAATTGCGTCATTTTCGTAATACATGCTTAAGAGTAAAATACTTGACATGCATCTTAAATGTCGAGTAACGGGGACGGTCAATTCAGACCATGAACCTGGGGCATGCAGGCTTGTCTAACTTTCTTTTTTGCAGGAATTATCATTTGTGCTCACTAGTATGCAGGTACGGAGAAACAAAGCCATTACTAGCATAGAAGGGATTCATGTTAGAAGGGATTCATGTTCTAGAAGGGATTTTAGATGAATCCCTTCTAGTATGAATCCCTTCTAGAACCAGAATCCCTTCTAACATGAATCCCTTCTAACATGAATCCCTTCTAGAACCAGAATCCCTTCTAGCATGAATCCCTTCTAGAACCAGAATCCCTTCTAATGATTCTAGAAGGGATTCTCTTTAGAAGGGATTCATGTTAGAAGGGATTCATGTTCTAGAAGGGATTTTAGATTTAAAAATTCTAAAAAAATTTGTCAAGCATTTCATAATTTTTCAGAAACCAAAAATATATATTTATTTTTTTTTGCATTTAAAATTATTTTTAGTCCAGCATTTTCCTCGGCCACCTTCTAGAAGGGATTCTTGTTCTAGAAGGGATTCATGCTAGAAGGGATTCTCCTTAGAAGGGATTCTGGCTCTAGAAGGGATTCATGTTAGAAGGGAACGGGGATGTTGCATAGTCGGCCAATAATAGTCTGCTCGAAGAGCCTTTCGTGCAAGTGATCGTCCGCCGGGATGTTGGGCATTGATTCCTCGGTGCATTTCCCTCAATATGTCGGGAACTTTCTCTTCCTCGACTCATTTGAGTAATGAGATGGAAAATCCCCTACGGTAAAGTTTCCCTTCGAGGAGAATGTACGAGCACGCCCTGTGTTTGGTGTGATGTCGGAGTCGCAAGAAAACAATGTGTTGACATGCTTATTCTGTTCCTTGGTGGAAAGTGTAAAGTTGGGGATGAAAGTAAACTAAATATATTTTATGTTGGTGGGGTGGAACATGTCTGGACAATTTCTGAGATAAGAACCATTGATGTCCATAAACCATCCCATCCCGGACACAAGGGGTGAGCTGGTAGGACACATCCGCTCACTCAACCAGGACAACAATTGAAAAAATATTAATCAATATTTATATCTATTAGTTTTATTTGCTTATAATATTTTTTTTAAATATTTAAAATATTTTTAACATCCACCGTTTGTGATTGTTACTACACTATGTATGTTTTTTTAAAAACATTTCGACCATTCCAATTGACAAATGCAATTCAAATTGCGTCATTTTCGTAATACATGCTTAAGAGTAAAATACTTGACATGCATCTTAAATGTCGAGTAACGGGGACGGTCAATTCAGACCATGAACCTGGGGCATGCAGGCTTGTCTAACTTTCTTTTTTGCAGGAATTATCATTTGTGCTCACTAGTATGCAGGTACGGAGAAACAAAGCCATTACTAGCATAGAAGGGATTCATGTTAGAAGGGATTCATGTTCTAGAAGGGATTTTAGATGAATCCCTTCTAATATTTTAAGAATCTAAACTTGTAATATTGTAATTGCGCTTAAAGCTTTATCAGTGGAATGAAAGCCCTTACATATGTCAATTTTTGTCTTACATGTTTTTCTTTACCAATATTTTTCAATTCTATTTCAATTGAAAAATTATTTAATAATGGCGAGAGCTCTCGTAATTTTCCAATTTTCGCAATCACCAGAAGCATCAACACTCAGCAAAAAGATAACATCATTATTTTTTTTTTTGCATTTAAAATTATTTTTAGTCCAGCATTTTCCTCGGCCACCTTCTAGAAGGGATTCTTGTTCTAGAAGGGATTCATGCTAGAAGGGATTCTCCTTAGAAGGGATTCTGGCTCTAGAAGGGATTCATGTTAGAAGGGAACGGGCACCAATGATCTGTTTAACCACTAAAGCAGAATCACCATAAACATCGAGGTTCTTGATTCTCAAATCAATTGCTTCTTCTAACCCCATAATGCATGCTTCATACTCTGCTTCGTTGTTAGTGCATACGAAAGCCAACCGGGCGGTAAATGGAATGTGGGAACCCTTCGGGGTTGTGATTATTGCCCCAATTCCATTACCATAGGAATTTACGGCTCCGTCAAAGATCATTTTCCATTGGGATCCAATCTCAGGCCCTTCGTCCGGTAGAGGTTCTTCACAATCTTTCATCTTCAGATACATGATGTGTTCGTCGGGAAATTCAAACTTCATTGGCTGATAGTCTTCGATAGGCTATTCAGCGAGATATTCTGACAAAACACTCCCCTTTATGGCCTTTTGGGATACATACTGAATATCGTATTCTGTCAGAACCATCTGCCAACGGGCTATTCTTCCAGAAAGCGCCTGTTTTTCGAACACATACTTGATCGGATCCATCTTCGAAATCAACATGGTTGTGTGGTTGAGCATGTACTGCCTCAAACGCTTAGCAGCCCAGGCAAGAGCGCAACACGTTTTCTCCAACATCGAGTATCTGGACTCGCAATCTGTAAACTTTTTACTCAGATAGTAGATAGCATGCTCTTTCCTACCTGACTCGTCCTGTTGACCGAGCACACAACCCATGGAATTCTCAAGAACCGTTAGGTACATAATCAGGGGACGACCTGGTACTGGAGGCATAATAATCGGAGGTTCCTGTAAGTACTCTTTTATCTTTTCAAAGGCATTTTGACAGTTTTCGTTCCAGCACACTGCTTGATCTTTTCTCAGCAGTTTAAAAATTGGTTCACACGTGGCTGTGAGGTACGAGATAAACCGAGCAATGTAGTTTAATCTCCCCAAGAAACCACGGACTTCTTTTTCCGTTTTCGGTGCTGGCATTTCTTGTATAGCCTTCACTTTAGCAGGATCAACCTCGATACCCTTCTCGCTTACTATGAACCCCAGTAATTTTCCAGATCTCACCCCGAAGGTGCATTTGTTCGGATTCAGTCTCAGCCTGAACTTCCTCAATCTTTCAAACAACTTCTGAAGATTCACCAGATGCTCTTCCTCAGTTTGTGACTTCGCGATCATGTCATCAACGTAGACCTCGATCTCCTTATGAATCATATCATGAAAGAGAGTCACCATCGCCCGCTGATAAGTTGCCCCGGCATTCTTCAATCCGAAAGGCATCACCTTATAGCAAAAAGTTCCCCAAGGGGTTATGAAAGTGGTCTTTTCCATGTCTTCAGGGGCCATCTTGATCTGGTTATACCCTGAAAAACCATCCATGAAAGAGAATACCGAATACTGAGCAGTATTGTCCACTAACACGTCGATGTGAGGAAGAGGGAAATCATCCTTCGGACTTGCCCTATTCAGATCCCTGTAGTCGACACACATCCGCACTTTCCCATCTTTCTTAAGTACTGGCACAATGTTTGCAACCCACGGGGGATAATTTGTCACGGCAAGGAATCCGGCATCCAGCTGTTTCTGTACCTCCTCTTTGATCTTGACAGACATTTCTGGTTTGGTCCGCCTCAACTTCTGCTTGACAGGAGAACAACCCTCTTTGAGCGGAAGCTGATGCATCACGATATCAGTGTCGAGTCCTGGCATATCCTGATATGACCAGGCGAAGACGTCCACATATTCACGGAGCATTTCAACCAGTCTTCTCTTGACACTGTCTTCCAAAGCAGCCCCTACCCGTACTTCTTTTCTGGCATCTTCTGTCCCCAAGTTTACGACCTCGAGATCCTCCTGATGAGGCATAATGACTTTTTCTTCCTGCTTGAGTAGCCTGGCCAGTTCTTCGGGAAGCTCACAATCTTCAGTAGCCTCTTCTTCGGCCTGATAAATGGGATTGTCAAAGTCATGCTGGGCTATAGCTGAGTCATGGTCGGTGGACTCTGAACAAGAAGACCTGCAATGATTGATGATTTGAATGTTTATTATGATATGCATTGGAAAACACATTGCCGTTTTGATGTGAGTTTTGAAAATGCATAAATAATAATAAAAAATAGAAAGACAGTGATCTAAAACATTTGAATGTGAAAAATGTCCTTTATTAATGATAAAAACGTCGCACGCAGCGATTAATGAGCCCTTTTAACAAAAAGTCGGTGTGTCTTGGGCAGAACACACCAATGCCACATGAAGAAAATGAAAGCAATTACTCGAATGAAGTGACTTGGATGATCTTTTGAGAAGTCCAATTGTCGGGGCCTTGGCCTGGTGCGCAAGGACGGATCCAGCTGTCTATCTCGCAGTCGCTGTCCCCTTCTTCGTCAATTGCATTGATCATATCGAAGAACATGCCGGCACTAGTGAAGCGCACCGGACCATAGGATTTTGAAGACTCTTCCTGACGTCTTGCTGGCCTGTAGCCTAAAATGTTACTATTCTCCAATTAATTAAAACAACCCCAAATTAATCTCAACACCACTAATTCCACTAAAAATGAATAACTTGGAATTGAGAAAATGATATATGTATGACATTTATTCTGGTTCTAGAAGGGATTCATCACAGCCCTCAAAGTTGTTTCTTTCACAATTTTCCAACACTTCTACGTCGCCATTATCAACACTTTCCACTTGTTCGACATCAATGCAAATAGCATCAACTTGTTCATGCAACTGCAAATTTGGTTCTCCTTAGACGGGATTCATTTTAGAAGGGATTCTGATTCTAGAAGGGATTCATGTTAGAAGGGGTTCTCCTTAGAAGGGATTCATGTTCTAGAAGGGGTTCTCATTAGAAGGGATTCTCCTTAGAAGGGATTCATGTTATGCATATCCAATGTCAAAGTAGTAGAGTCCTCCACTCTCCTTAGCACTGCCAATCATCTTCCCCGAGTTCAAATCCTGAAAGACACAGTGAGATCGGAAAAAATTAGTTTGACAATTTATATCTTGGGCTAATTTATTGACGAACATTAGATTACAGGATAAATTTGGAACATGAAGGACATTTTTAAGAGTTAACATCGGAGACAACACAACTGACCCTTTACCTGCAATGGCTGAAAAAGAGCCATCTGCGATTTTTATTTTTTGATTACCTGCACATGGACTACATGAAGAGAACAAAGTAGGTATGGGATAGTTTTAAAACAAACTAGCCAGGTGGACATAGTGGTGAGAATGGAGGCTCCGGTGAGGACGGTGACAGCTCCGGTGAGGACGGTGACAACTCCGGTGAGGACAGTGGCAGCTCCGGTGATTCTCTGTGTGAAGATGGTCTCGGATTAGCAGTACCGAGACCGGAAGATGTGTTTTTCGGTCTCTCTGTCGTTTGGAGCTTAGATGACGGTTATGCAGGTGTCTAAAGGTTGCACCCAGAGCCATACCTACGATAAATGCACCAACCTAAGAAAATAATGAAGCAATGTACTGTGTAAGTATGGTTGAAAAATAATGATAACAAGAAGTCCTCAACATATTGATCAATTCCAAAATAATGAATGGTAGTTTCCTTAAGAGCTTGATGCAATGACTTTTGACTCGTTTTGTGTGTATGAGTGGGATGAACAAAATATGCAAGCTTCAAAGTGTATTACTAGATGGAAACATTGTTATGTCATACTATCTTTGATTAATTATTATTAAGTTTAATATGTTTAAATTTTGTATGCACATGTTTTATAATTTTTTATTATTTAGTTATATATTTCCTATATTAAAAATTAAAGTGCTTCCACGTTGTCAGTTATATCCCTTGAAGTGCCTCGAAGTTGTCAAACCTGATAATCAGGCCGCCCCAAACATTTTAGTGGCCCTGCTCACATTTTAAAAATAAGGCCTTTTATAAATAATAGAAAAAAGTTGAGTAATTATTGAATATATAAATACATTATAGGAGATGAACTTATTAACTAGATTTAAATTTCACGGGTGATTTATTTAGCTAATTTAAATGATTACATGTGTTCTATAGATAAACTCCAAACCTACTAAGCATATCTTTGGTTGACAGTCTCCCAAGGCATGCCATCCACACAACAAAATTTTCCTTGGACGCGCATAATTCCCCGGAATTATCCTTCTCCAACTAGTTTTAGGTTTATCAATTGCCTCTCTATCTCTAGAAGACTATTTAACGGGTGTTTCTAGAACACTATGGATATAGCCCTTAACTTAGATTCTTCATTGACACAATGATATAATGAATGAGAGACAGTTAGTCACAAGAGACTATTAAATTACATGATGATGATGCAAGGCAGCTGAGCAATCTTCATTTGTTAATATCATGATAAGAAGCAATCGTTTTTCATAGTTGGTGATAGATGAGCAATCAAATATGATGACAAAACGTTAACATAAGCAAACAATAGCACAATAGCCCCATCATCTTGATGCCTCATCATATATTAATATCCATTGAGACTATATGTAACATGGTTGTCAAAACAATGTAATCAAAACAGTATGTAAAACATACTTCACAGAAACTCCAATACAACATTTTCATTTTTTCTTGTTCTTTGATAAACTTGGACTATACTTCACGGGTTCTTTCCGTACCCTTGACGACCTTCTGATACCTATCTCAGGTGGAGGAGGTGGAGACTGAGGTGGAGACGCTGAAGAAGACTGACCTATCTCAGGTGGAGGAGGTGGAGACTGAGGTGGAGACGCTGAAGAAGACTGAGCAGCATTCACCGGCGAAGAAGGATGAGTAGATGCATCATTCATGTAGAGAGAGACTACACCATCCACCAAAGAAGTCAATCTGTCCTCCGCCAAAGAGGAAGCTGAGTCGTACTCCACCCCGGAAACCAAAAGGTCCTCTGCCACATTAGCAGGAATCAAAAAGCTAGGGCTATGGCTAGCATCACCCTCTACTCCATCACCCACATCCTCCGTCAAACTTTCATCCTCCGTCTCGGCTGCCACACACCATTGACATGGTATAATCTGAAAAATGAAAGGAAAAAAATGATAAATAGAATGTCAATTCTTAACCAGAACCAGTGGGCCTATATGTTAGGAACCCGAAAAACCACAAGTTACAGAATATAGAAGAAATGAACTAAAATGCACAAATATGGAAATAATGTATTATTTCTGAAACCGAAAGGTAAATAAATGCAAGAGGATGAATATCCTAATGCCCTACAGAGGCAAAAAGCCAACTGTCCAAAACAAACTTTTTCTAGTCCTTCTATGATACCATAAAACATAATTTTATAAGTTAGTTATGCATGAATAGAGTGCAAAAAAAATGTACCTCTGAGGCTTCGACCAATTCCAACGCCTTCCAATTCTTCCTTTTAGCCTTGTACATTTCGATTGGAAGATAAACAAAACCAAGGTATGGTTCTGGCCGTAAAGATTCTATTCTTCTAAAGACAATAGCCTAATATTGATGTTGTAAAATATTAATAGCGGAAATAAACGATATGAGAAATATCATATATTAAAAAAAAATAGGACATTAAATTGAAATTATTACCTCAAAGGCAGGAGCACACCCATAAAAGTAGTGTTGCTTACCATCCCCCTTATCAATCTCATTCTTCAGTTTACGGAAAGAATCACAAGTGTTATCGAAAATGACTTTTGCCCAATTAACCTCTTCTAAGGCATTCATTTTTTCCACCATTCCCCAAGACGCTACACGCGGCTTCTTGGGGTCCAGGGAGCATAACACAAATTGCTCAATCAAAAAATAAGTAAGAAGTTGTTTGAAATTGGATCGACTTTGCTCGTCTTCTATGGTCATTTTTTCCAAAAAAGTCCTAATATTTGCAGTTGTTATTTTTCTTGAACGGTCCGAACAAAATTCTTCTTTCAAATCAAAAAGAAACTCAGGAAATTCGTGTGCCTTAGTGTACACTAAACTAGTCCCGGTATTGTTAATACCGAGGACTTCAGCGATCTCTTGAGCACAAAAAGAAAATGACACTTCATTGTTGAACACATCGCATCGAACAGTCAACTCAAAACCGGTACGGACAAGGGGATTTCGACTGTTTTATTATAACAAAACATTATGATGGTCTCTGCGAATGTTGATGTAATGTGATTTCTGCCGAGTGCTTTAAATGTCAAAGTGAAGACAAAAGTTTTGGTGCCGTATGTTATGCCTACATACATTCTTTGTGCAATGAATGATCAAAGCACTGTAGTTCCCTTAAAAAGGTTTGAAAATAACAAGCCAAAATGGCCATTAGTTTGGGGGGTTCCAGATTACTGACACTTTGATTTCCTCTTTCGGTAAAGTTTATGACGAGAAAAAAATTGCTTTGTGTTCAACAATGAAGTGTCATTTTCTTTTTGTGCTCAAGAGATCGCTGAAGTCCTCGGTATTAACAATACCGGGACTAGTTTAGTGTACACTAAGGCACACGAATTTCCTGAGTTTCTTTTTGATTTGAAAGAAGAATTTTGTTCGGACCGTTCAAGAAAAATAACAACTGCAAATATTAGGACTTTTTTGGAAAAAATGACCATAGAAGACGAGCAAAGTCGATCCAATTTCAAACAACTTCTTACTTATTTTTTGATTGAGCAATTTGTGTTATGCTCCCTGGACCCCAAGAAGCCGCGTGTAGCGTCTTGGGGAATGGTGGAAAAAATGAATGCCTTAGAAGAGGTTAATTGGGCAAAAGTCATTTTCGATAACACTTGTGATTCTTTCCGTAAACTGAAGAATGAGATTGATAAGGGGGATGGTAAGCAACACTACTTTTATGGGTGTGCTCCTGCCTTTGAGGTAATAATTTCAATTTAATGTCCTATTTTTTTTTAATATATGATATTTCTCATATCGTTTATTTCCGCTATTAATATTTTACAACATCAATATTAGGCTATTGTCTTTAGAAGAATAGAATCTTTACGGCCAGAACCATACCTTGGTTTTGTTTATCTTCCAATCGAAATGTACAAGGCTAAAAGGAAGAATTGGAAGGCGTTGGAATTGGTCGAAGCCTCAGAGGTACATTTTTTTTGCACTCTATTCATGCATAACTAACTTATAAAATTATGTTTTATGGTATCATAGAAGGACTAGAAAAAGTTTGTTTTGGACAGTTGGCTTTTTGCCTCTGTAGGGCATTAGGATATTCATCCTCTTGCATTTATTTACCTTTCGGTTTCAGAAATAATACATTATTTCCATATTTGTGCATTTTAGTTCATTTCTTCTATATTCTGTAACTTGTGGTTTTTCGGGTTCCTAACATATAGGCCCACTGGTTCTGGTTAAGAATTGACATTCTATTTATCATTTTTTTTCCTTTCATTTTTCAGATTATACCATGTCAATGGTGTGTGGCAGCCGAGACGGAGGATGAAAGTTTGACGGAGGATGTGGGTGATGGAGTAGAGGGTGATGCTAGCCATAGCCCTAGCTTTTTGATTCCTGCTAATGTGGCAGAGGACCTTTTGGTTTCCGGGGCGGAGTACGACTCAGCTTCCTCTTTGGCGGAGGACAGATTGACTTCTTTGGTGGATGGTGTAGTCTCTCTCTACATGAATGATGCATCTACTCATCCTTCTTCGCCGGTGAATGCTGCTCAGTCTTCTTCAGCGTCTCCACCTCAGTCTCCACCTCCTCCACCTGAGATAGGTCAGTCTTCTTCAGCGTCTCCACCTCAGTCTCCACCTCCTCCACCTGAGATAGGTATCAGAAGGTCGTCAAGGGTACGGAAAGAACCCGTGAAGTATAGTCCAAGTTTATCAAAGAACAAGAAAAAATGAAAATGTTGTATTGGAGTTTCTGTGAAGTATGTTTTACATACTGTTTTGATTACATTGTTTTGACAACCATGTTACATATAGTCTCAATGGATATTAATATATGATGAGGCATCAAGATGATGGGGCTAATCATTATGAATGCTTAGCACAAGCACCATAAACACCACATACACCAACACTGCTACTACATTTTCACCTCTCTACTCCTCAAACATCTTTGATTAAGATACATATGCAAAGGACCAGAGAAGAGTAGGAGGTTTAGAACTAGCCTTCTTGGTCATTAGTAAAGTAGAGCTAGCTGAAGTGGCTTTTGTAGAAATATTACAGCTAGAAAGTTTGATGACTTCATCCTCGTGAAAGAACTTCACTTTCCCTGTTGGTCCTGTTCTAAAAGATTGCTTCCGTGTGGAAACTTGCAAGCCAATATCCTGTTTCACTTAACATGGTGAAGTTGTACAGTTTTTGGATTGACATGTTTCACAAAACCAGTAATCTGGAACTTCAGTGAGATTATTTCGTATGCAGTAACTGAAATGGGACATAAATTGTATGGAATCAGAACAAAATTATACACAACAATAGTACATAAAAGTGATATAGTATAATCATTGGTCAGATGCCATAACCATTCCTTTGTCCCACAAGCAATTTGAAGAACTTGAGGAGATAGATGTGAATCAGATGATATGGAAACTACTCAAATAA
This sequence comes from Lathyrus oleraceus, assembly GCF_024323335.1. NCBI lineage: Eukaryota > Viridiplantae > Streptophyta > Magnoliopsida > Fabales > Fabaceae > Lathyrus > Lathyrus oleraceus. The sequence goes on from NW_026112522.1 coordinate 26,862, forward strand.
AAAAAAAGATAGTGTGAATCTCATTATTGCATTCATGTGTGTCACTAATTAGATGATGAGGCATTTGGCTACCTTATAAGAGAGTTAGTTGCACCCGCCGTTTACCTGCGCTTGATTGAATTTCTTCACTTTGACATTTAAAGCACTCGGCAGAAATCACATTACATCAACATTCGCAGAGACCATCATAATGTTTTGTTATAATAAAACAGTCGAAATCCCCTTGTCCGTACCGGTTTTGAGTTGACTGTTCGATGCGATGCCCAGAGAAGAGGCCCAAAGGACTCATTCATGCCAAGGCCAAAGATGACTCAAAAGTGACTTCTAATCTTAATACAAACACAATGCAATGCCTAAAATTCAGATTGGCCCAAGAAATTTCTCATTTTCATGCCTTGATGTCCAAGTATCATAAGCCATTTTTTCATGAAAATCACAAAGAGGGGAGTCTTGCAAGAAGGTTTCCTTTGGTTTTGTTTGGTCTCTAATCATTATCAAAGTGTCATAACAACATTATGTGATGCATTTTGCTGCATATTTCTTAAGAGATGTCACATGTTCATGACCAAAAGTCACAAAGTGCAACAAGTTGCAAAATTGCAAAACATGTGAGATCTCACCCTTCATCCATTACAGCTC
>NW_026112522.1:32500-60000 GCF_024323335.1 Lathyrus oleraceus
TGGCCATTGAGGGGCTCAGGTGAAGCAGATGAAAAGGAGATGAGGGGTGTGCCTCATTGCTTCTATCTCAAATCAGAGAGAGCATCAAAGAAAGTGTGGGAGTTCAGAAAGTAGGAACTCTCTCCACATTATTGACTCGATTAGATCTTGGGTATTTATCTCATTGCTTCAACCAGGTACTGGGAGCAAAGAGAGGACACACTGAATAGTGGGGGATAGATTACTTATCCCTACCTTCCACCAATTGCCTTACTTGAAGGACTTTTCCTGCTTAGGACAAATATAAACAAACACAGGCATTGCCTCTTAAGGAGGACTTCAGACAGTTTGCCCGGTCAAATAACAGACCGGGTCTCCAGACTACATGAAGAAGAAGTATTTATACCTCAAAGCTAATGCTATAAAGCAAAGCAAGCAATCAAGTTCAAAGAACTTAGGCAACTAAAGTACCTGCAAAAGTCAAACTTATTAGCAAACAAGTCAACAGTCAAAACCAAAAGAAAATGAACCAATAGTCACACAGAAGGACCAATTGTGCAAGGCACAAAGACTCAAGTATGAGTCACCTACAAAACAAAGTGTTAGCACATGATAAACAAACCAACTCAATCAAAATTGAAAGGTCTTTGGGGCATTGGTGCTCAGCCTGAAACAAATAGCTCAATTGTAAGCTCAGAAGACCACTAGGACTAGCCTAGGGTCAAAGATGAAAGAAAAAGGCCAAGGCAGCAAGCATTATTCAATCAAAGTCAACATCAATCATGTAAAAAGCAAACACAATTGGATTCAAACTTATATCATGCATCATGGTCATTTCATACACAAATGAATGCAAAGCATGGCAAGAGAAGCATACAAAAGTCAACAGCAAAGACTTCATTCAAAAGTCAACTCAAACATTTTCAAAAATTATGAAATAAATCACACTCAATCCTAAAATCCAACATGGTATACATGCAAAATTTCATGGCATTTGGATGAGAGGAAGGCAGTCAATGAAATTCATGAAGTCAAATCAAATTCAAGTAAGCATGGTGAAAGTCAACAAGCATAGGTCAACTTCAAAAAATCATATCAATTTGAAAACAGAAGAGAAATGAATGAAATTTACACCAATGCAAAGCTTGAGATGTCTAGTTATCACATATGAAATTTCATGATCATACAATAAGATTTGAGAATTCCACAAAAGATTTGGCAAGGTATAGCACAAAAAGTCAACAAATGACCACATATGGAAGAAAATTCTCAATCAAATGGAAAACAGCAAGATTAATTCCAAGAAAAATCATACATCAATTAGACATACAAGGGATCATTCATGCAAAATTTCAAGTGATTTGGATAAGAGGAAGCATGTGAACAAAAATCATACATTTGCCTACCATTGGTGTGACACAAATTGTCACACCCTAATTCAAAAATTCATATCTATCAAACTACAAATGCGAAATCCACAAACTTTATATGGAAATGAAGATCAATGTGTCTAGTTTCACCACAAAAAATTTTAAAGGCATTGGATGCAATATGAATATTTCACAATTGAAATGGTGAGATGTATCATTTTGGCATACATGTGAAGAAAATAATTATCATAAAAAAAATCCAGCCACTGAAAAATTAAATAAAATTCACCATAAAATAGTAGACATCTTTGTGATCATTATGCAAGAAATTTCATAATTTTTGGAATTAAAATGAATGAGAAATTAATTTTGGAAGTTGATGAATAATTGAGGCAAATCATGAACACATAGCATGGGATAAGGGTCAAACAAAGGTCAACGCATGGCCATTCAAACAAACCAAATAATTTGATTGGTTGGATTTCAATAGAACAGTACACACGCAGGGCAATTCAAACAAACCAACCAATCCAAGTTCAAGTTCTGGAAAAAAGTGTTGTTAGGGTTTTGTTCAACAACAACAGCACTTGTTCAAACTCAAGTTCATCATCAATGTTCATCTTTAATCAAAACTCGAATGGCATGGCAATCAGCAAGGCAATAACAATGTTCACGCAACATCCAAAACAGCCATAACCAAATACAACAAACACAATTCATGGATTTTATGGGCAGGGTTTAGGGTTTATGCAACAGCAAGTTTAACTTGTTCATGCTAATCAACATAAAACGAATACAAACAAAGTTCAAACACAGCCAGGCCATAGAATATTAACATTCAATGTGACATCAAAACAACACGAACCAAACACACTGCACATGAATTTCCTGGGCGGATTTCTAAGGTTTCAAAACAGCATGATTAGCAGCAACAATTATCATGTCAAATAAAACAAACAAAAGCAACAACATGTTTCGAAATTTGCAGCAGGGTATCATGGCATTCAGTACAGGCAGCATCATGATTTAGCACAGTAGGCTCATGCAATTTGAAACAGACAACAGCAGCAGTATTCATCATTCGACCAAACCAAAACAAATGACAGCATATAGCAGCATAGCATATTCAACATCCACATGTAATCATCAAAACAACTGCATTCATGGCATTAACAAAAACATCTCTAGCACATGGCAATGAGCATTACCAGCAGAACAGCATCATCATAACAGCAACATTGGCATTACAGTAGGTCTATACACTTATGTCCATCATATAATCAAAACAAGCTCATCATCAACATGTATCCTCAACCAAAATTCAAGAGGCATGGCAGCATATATTATCAGCATCATCAAAATAACAGCATGGTAATTGCAAGCAGTCAACAGCAATGTTCATCATCATGTAATCACTTGGAAACCAACAGAAACAACTAGTCATGGCAAGGAGGTACTGTCATCATGCAGTAAATACAAACAACAATAGCATCTGAATGTTTCACATAGATCTTAGGGCAATGTTCAAAACAGCAATAGCAGCATCAATTCATGTTTATGGTTTAACAAAATCAAAACAACAAAAAACGACCATCACCCAACAGCATATCATTTAGCAGGACATTGGTACAGGAGCAGGGTAATGAATTAATATCAATAACATGTAAATACATAACAGCAACATCCTCAAGCGTGTTCATGAATTCTGGTGACAACAGTGGTAGGGTTTAGCAGCATATAACCACACAATCTTCATGCAAAATTCTGAGCAACAACGACAACAACATGGTAGTAGCATAACATATTAAGCATCATCATTATCCGACCAACAAAAACAAATGACAGCATGGTCAAACAAATACCAATAACAACAGGCCTGATTTTGAGGGAAACAAACTGGAACAAGCTAGGGTTTTAACAAGATGCTCATCATCATTATGCATTCGAAATTCCATCATGCACAGAACAAAAAAATCAACACACCAATAGCATCATTAGACCAAGAATAAGCATAATCCAACACCCATTCTCCTTAAAACAAACTAACTAAAGAGCAGTAAACCAAAACACACATGAACATCAAATTTCAGATTGACATATCTTTACTAACAGCTAACCATTTTCAACAACTTATAGCTCACGACAATCAACAAAGAGGGATCTTCATGATATATGGTATGATTTGGACAAATAAGGAAGTCGAAAATCTTACCTAAATTGAAGAACTCGATGGTACAGTATGGTTTTGGTTGATTTGAATGCAAACAGGTGCAGGTCCACGTTTATGATGATGCTGCTTGAAGCCTCTTAGCTCAACAAAGCTTGATTAGGTCCAAATCTCTATCTGTCATTGGAGTGCTCTTAGAGAAAAACAGAATTCGAGCTGCAAAACAGGTGGTGAATCAAGCTTGCAAAAGGTTCTAAATGATGGTTATGTCGTGGAGGAATCAAGGGTGTTTGAGGTTTGTTGATGGTTTATGCAGAAAAAAGCCAATTGCCAAAACTGCAAGAAGAGAGAATGAGGTTTTTTTGGTCTGTGGAGGCTGTGAACACTAGGGTTGTTTGTGCAGAAAAATGCCCTTATATGTGCTGTTTAACCTCTACTAAGGACAAGCTAAACTTGCTTAAGCTTAATGAAGTAATTTGCCAAAAGTTGCTAAACTTGCATAAGTGTGAAATGGAGGTGTATTTGCTGAGAAATTGGGCTGCTACAGGCTGCAAAAAGGACAGTATATTTGCTGTTTTTGGTGGTACAGAAAAATGTTGTATGTGTTTTGTTTGTGTACTTCTATTTGCACCTTTTGCCAATTTTGAATTTTTATCCAAAATGATGATGGAATGATGGTATGATGATGGTTTTAAGCTTTGAGCAAGTTTCAAATATGGTTTAAAACATTTCCCAATTGGCAAAATGATGAAAAAGTCCATAAATCAAAAAGTCAAAGTTTGGTCAAACTTTGATTTTAAATGCAAAAGGTCCAAAAATGCCATTTTGAATGGTGAGGTTTTAGGTCATGAAATTTATATTTTTGGAAAGAGGATGAAAAATGTGGTTTGTAGGAAAAAACCCCACCAAATTTGGCCTTATGGTTTGAGAGTTATGGCTTGTTGAAGTTCAAAAATTGGTGAAAATGATTTGATCATATCTTGACAACCACACATGGGATTTTGATGTTCTTGGACTTTTTGAAAATGGGAAGACAAGATCTTCAACTTTCATGTTGGGCAAAAATTCATTTGAAGCTTGTATCATGATGTAAGTTTAAAATCAAGAAGTTTCCATTTTTGGCAGTTGAAATTACAGGTCCACTTTCTATTTCTGGAAAATTTTCTGATTGGCTTGATTTTCTTCCATGATGAGGTTTGACATGACATATGAGGCTTATACAAGCATGAATGAACTCCTTCAAAACAATTCTATCCATTAAATCCTTGATTAAATCAACTGTTGACCAAGTTTGACTGTCTGTTGACTTTTCTAGGGTTTTGGACTGACTGATCCTCTTCTGATGAATTCCAAACCCTAATTCCTTGAGAACTTGATTTCAAATGATGTCTCAAGATGTATGAACCTTTGATTATTGACCATGATGCCCAAATTCTGCAAGAATGGCCATCATCCATTGCTTTGACTGATCAATGACTGTCTTTGACCTAATTGCTGATGATTGCTTCCACTGCAAGCAACAAGGTTAGACTGACAATATTTTTGTATTTTTTGAATGATAAACATATGAAAGCAAAGATATACAAATGCACAGTATGCTTGGTGATCAAGAAACAATCCACAAGGCAACCAACCCACTAAGAGGAAAGCAAAGGCATGCAATGATCCTTGAGGTTATGATATGAATGATATGGGCCATGAGGGATCTTAGGGCCCAAAATTGGGGTCTTACAGATGCCCCTATTTAAGGTCATTCTAGCCGGAGAAGTGAAGTTTAGAAATCTTCATCTCGACGCGGTAGAATGGACTTAAATAACAGTAATGAGACAAATTTTGGTCCCTAAGAGACCTCATGATGCAGATGTATGTATGCAAAAGACACAAATTCTGTGGGGAATATGATTCACACAGAAGAAAAGACGATCCGTCGGAGTAATACACTCACCAGGAACAGAGACTCTGACAAGACTCTATGGGGATAGTAAAAGAAAAAGAATGTGTGAACAATACACGACTCTAAACTGGGGAAAAACAAAACTGACATAACGTGACCAAAACACGACTCTGATTAGGAAAACAAAAAAACAGACTGGAGAACTCACTGGGGAGTGAAGGACTCACACTGGGGAAAAGAATTCCAAATGGAAAATAAATCCATTGGAGAGACACAAGCTGACTCCTGGGGAGAAGCAACAAAAAGTTCCACTGGGGAAGCAACAAAGAAATGAGATGTTACCAGGCATACGGGTAACAAACTCCGGAAAATCTGACTCCACAGGGGGACCGAGGTCATAATAGGGAGCAGAAAGGAGGGAACACCAAGGATACCGGTTACTGGGTATATAATAGGTGACCGACCAAAGCGTGAATTGGATTTCACTTCCAAAACACTCATCATCCTGAAGAGAGCTAGAAAAGCAAATCGACTTACAGGATGGACATTCGAATCCACAACGGGAAAACGAACCTTACTCAAATGGGGACACAAACCCAAAGAGTGCATGAGATATAATATCCATTACCGGCAGACCGTGGATAAGATACTCGCATGAGACATATTATCTATTACCGTCAGAACGTAGATAATAAACTCGCATGGTAAGAAACACCAGAGATACCGGTTACTGGGTATATAATAGGTGATCTACCGAAAACGTGAATTGGTTTTCACTTCCAAAACACTCATCATCCGAAACACAAACTGGTTAAAGGATGGCTATTCGATTCTACAAAGAATACGAATCTTGCTCAGTTGGGGAAAATCAACAAAGGATTCCAACCAAAGAGCGCATGAGATATATTATTCATTACCGGCAGACCGTGAATAATACACTCGAAAGGAAAAGACACCAGAGATACCGGTTACTGGGTATATAATAGGTGACTAACCAAAAAGAGAGACAATCGATACCAAGCATACGGGTAAACGAAAGACAACTCAAAGGATAAATTGCAAGCATCCGGCAATTATCCGACAACAAGAAATATTCGACTCCACAAAGGGAAATAACGAATCTTACTCGACTGGGGAAACACAAAAGGCTTCGACTGAAGAGTGCATGAGATATATTATTCATTACCGGCAGACCGTGAATAATATACTCGCATGGAAGATTATCCAAAACCGGTTACTGGGTTAACAAAGGATAAATCAACCGAACAGAAAGGCATCGGGATACCAAACTTGGTGTATAATGATAACCGATCAAAAGGAGCTACAGACATTACCAACAGAAGGGTAAATGAAAGGCGATCTGCTGAGGATAAATTGCAAGCATCCGGCAATTATCGACAGAAAACTAACTGGGGATGCATTGGTATACAACCAATGATCCGGGGAACCAATCACTAGCAAACGGTGAAAAGACCCACTGGGGATAAAATTGCTAGCATACGGCAATTATCCACAAAAGACTTGCTGAGGATATAAGTGCTGATCTGAGTAACTTATACAAGCAAAAGGAAAATCATCACCAAATATTGAATGAAGATAACCACAAAAATTAGGGTTTACATCTACCGAATACGGGGTAGAAGACCAAAACTCCGCGTGGGGATAGAACAAATCACAAATCCGCACGGGAAACCAAAATAGGGTTTATAACAAACCACAAACTGCGGAAAAGCAGAAAATAGGATTTACGACTACCGGGTATGAGGTAGAAAACCAAAAACTCTGGCTGGAGAATAAAAGGTGTATAACCACAAATTCTGTTAAGAAAGCCAGGAAAGTAGGACTTACAACTACCGGTTACTGGGTAGAGGCCCAAAAAACATTCCGCTGGGGAACAACCCACTGGGAAACACAAGATATCTGACAAATAGCCAATTCGGGAACGATCCGAAAAGACAGACTGAATAAAGACACGTCCTAATGAGGATATAACTCAAATAGGAAAATCCATCCCAATATATGTTGGGAGGAAACGGAAGAAACCGTCATCCACGAGGATATATCTCAGTGGGGAACTGCAGAAGAAAAGACAGACACATTTTCTGCTTATGGGGTTGACTCTATATGGAGAGATTTTAAACACCCGACATCTGCTTGGGGAGATCTGTAAAGAGATCTATATCACCATAGCAGGAGACACGACAAACAAAAGATATATGGCAAGAAATGCAACATGAATATCTGAATGTTTATGAATATGCATGAATATGCGTGATTTATGTTTGATGAATGCTGACAAAACAGACAATTCTAACACAAACAGGTTCAGGAACAAACATCCGGTATTATACTTCCAGGGGAAAAACCAGCTGGAGAGCCAATCTGCGGAGATCTACATGCTGTAAAGCAAAGATCTGCAGGTACTGCTGAAGAAGCAGAGAATCATAGATATCAGGAAACAACCCAATCAGGGTACAGAAAGTCACAACGGGCAAAGCAGCCACCAAGACAAATCTGTAGGGGAACAAGAGAAATCCCAAAGTATATGCAGGGGATCCCAGTGTCAACTGAGAAACAAAAGGTGCATTGCATAAGCACGAACTGCTGTAGAAGCAAATCCACATAACTCCACTGGGGAACAACCCACTGAGGGAGAATGATATCATCCAAATAGAATGTAACTGCATAAGCAACTCTACTGGGGAAAACTGTCGGCTACTCTCTTGGGAACAAACCACTGAGGGAGGACAGATCAAACAATATATTCTGTAATAACCACTCCACTTGGGGAGAATATACAGCAAATTGATCTCAACAAGTAGATTCTGCAATATAAGCCACTCTACTGGGGATCACAAACAGTCAGGAAATCAATCCGTTCACTGGAGGCAAAAGCCATCATCCGACCATACGGGGATTGAAGGAGTAATCAACAGGCGAAACTGCCACAACAAACATTCTGCAGACTAAGCTGAGGAAAAGATGATTGCAATACTGGGATGTCAACCCAAACAACCACTGAGTAGGAAAATAAATCCTGCTCTGCTGAAGAGAAAAAACTCTGATGGAGAGATAGCAACAAATCCACAGACGACTTCGCCGGGGAGAAGGTAAAGTACTGGGTATCAAACCACTGACTTACCGAGTCTTCAAAAAGAAACAATCGTGCTGAGGAAACAGACAATTCCTACTGGCACACTGCATGGGGAAAAGAGGTAACAACTCCTCTTGCAACCCTGGTGGGGATATTAATAACAGCTCTACTCGCGACTCCGAGGGGAGTATCAATCAACAGTTATACTCATGACTGCACTGAGGAGACAAATAAAGTCTGGGGCATACGACCCACTGAAGAAAGTGACGGGGCACCAAGATGACAAACCATCAACCACCGAAACTTCTAAAGAAAACACCCATGCTAGGGAAAACTGCTGCTGGAGAGTACGAAGTCTTCAACAACACATCACTTGCGACTGTACTGGGGAACAGCCCCAACAACAACTCTGTTTGAGGAACAACCCCAACAAAGATCTGAAGAAAGAAGATACCACCAAACAGGAATATGAACAAATGTCTTACCTGTTGGGAATCATGCCACCCTCGGGAGAGCACTGAGATATTCTTGAGTATCCTTTCAATCTTGTGAATGTTCACTTTGTTTAAAACAAAAATTTTGAAAAATTGATTTTAAACAATGACATTTTATCAATTAAAAACATGCAAAACATTTGTTGAATTGAAACAAATAAGAGTGCAAATAATTGGATAAAAAGCTCAAATTGATTTGATGGAATGGTAGTCTGCAAATGGCAAGACTCCATAGATCTGTACAAATTTGAAATCAGTGATATATATTGGAAGAGGGCTACATTGAACATAATGATCCTTTCTCTACCAATTTGAATCTCGATGTATCCGAAGCTTCAGTTGACGACGAATCGAGAATCTTCTGACGAAATGACGACTGATGAACAGAAAGTCTTGTCAGGATGCAGTTACTTGCCAAATCCCTAATTTTTGCCTAGATTGCCCCAGAGTGAGGTACTCAATCTAGCGGGATGCAAATATATCTCTTTTTTTTCAAGTCTCTAATTTTTGCCTGAATTGCCCTTGCGGGTTCTCCACCGAGACGCTCATTTTTGCCTAAGCCGCCCTTTCGGGTTTTCAACTTAGCGAGCAATTCTGTTTTTTTTTTTTTTTTTTTTTTTTTTTTTTTTTTTTTTTTTTTTTTTTTTTTTTTTTTTCATTTGCACATACTTTTTTTTATTAGGCAAAGTATCTCTTAACTGCATCTGAATTCACAGGACGAGTGAAATCCTCCCCATCCATTGTTGTAAGCATCAAAGCTCCGCCTGAAAAGGCTCTCTTAACAACATATGGACCCTCGTAGTTTGGAGTCCACTTGCCCCTGGAATCGGGCGCGAAAGACAAAACTTTCTTGAGCACAAGGTCACCTTCTCGGAACACACGAGGCTTGACCTTCTTGTCGAATGCTTTCTTCATTCTTTGCTGATACAACTGACCATGGCACATGGCAGTTAATCTCTTCTCTTCAATCAAATTCAGTTGGTCATAACGACTCTGAATCCATTCAGCATCAGTCAACTTGGCTTCCATCAAGACTCGCATTGATGGGATCTCCACCTCTACTGGGAGAACGGCTTCCATGCCATAAACAAGAGAGAAAGGGGTTGCCCCTGTTGAAGTGCGTACAGACGTACGATATCCATGCAAAGCAAATGGCAGCATCTCATGCCAATCTTTGTAGGTGACAGTCATCTTCTGGATAATTCTCTTGATATTCTTGTTAGCAGCTTCAACAGCCCCATTCATCTTAGGTCTGTAAGGAGAGGAATTATGGTGTGCAATCTTGAATTCAGCGCACAACTCATCCATCATCTTGTTGTTCAGTTGGATCCATTATCAGTAATGATCCTTTCTGGCACACCATAACGGCAAATCAGCTGGTTCTTGATAAACTTCACAACCACCTGTCTGGTTACATTCGCGTACGAAGCGGCTTCAACCCATTTGGTGAAGTAATCAATTGCTACGAGAATAAAACGATGTCCATTGGACGCTTTCGGCTCAATCATGCCGATCATGTCGATTCCCCACATAGAGAAAGGCCATGGTGATGAAATCACATTCAGGAGTGTCGGAGGAATATGAATCTTATCCGCATAAATTTGACACTTGTGACATTTCTTCACATACTTGCAACAGTCAGACTCCATTGTCAGCCAATAGTAGCCTGCTCTCAACATTTTCTTAGCCATGGCATGTCCATTGGAATGAGTACCAAATGAACCCTCATGGACCTCAGTCATCAATAGGTTTGCTTCGTGTCTATCCACGCATCTGAGCAAAACCATATCAAAATTTCTCTTGTACAGCACTTCTCCACTGAGGTAGAAACTGCCTGACAACCTTCTCAAAGTTTTCCTATCTTTCACAGATGCCCCAGGCGGGTAGACCTGGTTCTGGAGGAAATTCTTGATATCAAAATACCAAGGCTTGTCATCTTTCACTTCTTCGATTGCAAATATGTGAGCGGGTCTGTCCAAGCGCATCACAGTAATATTGGGAACATCATTCCACCATCTGACAACAATCATGGAAGCAAGCGTTGCAAGGGCATCTGCCATCCGATTATCCTCTCGAGGAATATGATAAAATTCAACTTCTGTGAAGAAAGTTGAAATTCTCCTTGCATAATCTCTGTATGGGATGAGACCTGGTTGATTTGTCTCCCATTCACCTTTGATCTGATTGACAACCAAAGCTGAATCACCATAGACATCAAGATACTTGATTCTCAAATCAATGCATTCTTCAAGTCCCATAATACAGGCTTCATACTCCGCCATATTATTCGTGCATTTGAAGGTTAGCCTTGCTGTAAATGGAATGTGCGATCCCTGGGGATTAACAATTACTGCCCCAATTCCATTTCCATATTGATTAACAGCGCCATCAAACACCATCGTCCATCTGGAACCAGGTTCTGGACCTTCATCAAGTGTAGGCTCATCGCAATCTTTCATCTTCAAATACAGAATTTCCTCGTCAGGGAAGTCATACTGAACAGACTGATGATCTTCAATTGGCTGGTGCGCTAGATGGTCAGCCAAGATACTACCTTTGATAGCTTTCTGAGCTCGATACTCGATATCATACTCAGACAAAACATCTGCCAACGGGCAATCCTCCCAGTTAAAGCAGGCTTCTCGAAGATATACTTAATTGGATCCATTCTGGATATCAACCAAGTTGTATGATTTATCATGTACTGGCGCAAACGCTTAGCTGCCCAAGCTAAAGCACAGCACGTCTTCTCAAGCATAGAGTACCGAGACTCACAATCAGTAAACTTCTTACTGAGGTAGTAGATAGCAAACTCCTTCTTCCCTGATTCATCTTGTTGACCGAGTACACAACCCATCGAGTCTTCAAGAACTGTTAAGTACATAATCAGAGGTCTTCCTTCCACTGGCGGAGACAAAATCGGAGGTTCAGACAGATAATCCTTGATACTGTCGAAAGCTTTCTGGCAATCCTCGGTCCAATCATGAGACTGATCTTTCCGGAGGAGCTTGAATATCGGCGCACATGTGGCAGTCATGTGGGATATAAATCTGGAAATGTAGTTCAAGCGGCCAAGAAAACCTCGGACTTGCTTCTCAGTTTTGGGTGCGGGCATCTCTTGTATTGCTTTGACCTTTGCAGGATCAACCTCAATACCTCTTTCACTTACCACAAAACCCAACAACTTTCCGGAACGGACTCCAAAAGTACATTTGTTCGGATTCAGGCGAAGCTGGAATTTCCTCAAACGCTGAAAAAGCTTCAACAAATGCTCAATATGCTCAACTTCCGTTCGGGACTTAGCAATCATATCATCAACATAGACTTCTATCTCCTTGTGCATCATATCATGAAACAAGGTAGTCATAGCTCGTTGATACGTGGCTCCGGCGTTCTTCAAACCGAAGGGCATCACTCGATAACAGAATGTTCCCCAAGGTGTGATGAATGTTGTCTTCTCCATATCCTCTGGTGCCATCTTGATTTGATTATATCCGGAAAATCCGTCCATAAAGGAAAAGACTTTGAATTTAGCTGTATTGTCTACCAACATGTCAATGTGTGGTAGAGGAAAATCGTCTTTTGGGCTAGCTTTATTCAAATCTCTGTAATCAACGCACATACGGACTTTTCCGTCCTTCTTAGGAACAGGCACAATATTGGCCACCCATTGAGGATATGTCGAAGTCACCAGAAACCCCGCATCAATTTGCTTCTGAACTTCCTCTTTGATCTTCACTGCCATATCTGGATGAGTTCTTCTGAGCTTCTGCTTCACAGGCACGCACTCAGGCTTCAAAGGCAGGAAATGTTGCACAATATCTGTATCTAAACCCGGCATGTCTTCATAGGACCAAGCAAAGATATCTGAATATTCTCGTAGCAAGCTGATCAAATCTTCCTTAACAGACCCTTCAAGAAGTGCCCCAATCTTCACCAGGCGCTCACAATCTTCAGATCCCAAGTTGACTGTTTCCAAGTCTTCGAGATGCGGCTGAATGATCTTCTCTTCGTGCTCAAGGAGACGGGTGATCTCATCAGGAATCTCTTCAACATCATCTTCCTCTGCCTCAAATACAGGGAATTCAAAATTGGGAGATGGCGTTGGATCATTATGTTCAATGGGTTTTAGGATCAACCTGCATAATGATTTTGGTTAAGAAAAACTTCAAATTTAAGCAAGCAAATCATTATGCAGATGAAAGAATGTTGCTTTTACAGCTTTTATTTTGTTTTTATGTTTTTTGTGATCACTGATTTCATAAAGAAAAGCAAAAAGTGAAAACAAAGGAAAAACAAATGTTTTGACAATGCAAAAATTGAATGAAAATATCATTGTATATATGCTTTGCCAACAATGTCATCACTTCTCCTTTTGGCATGGGAGAAGGGTTTTAAACAAAAGTGAACAATTACTCTGATCTATGGACAACTGTAGGAACATCCACAGCGACCCAATTGTGGCAGACACCACCAGGAATAACAAAATTGTTCAAGTCTTCTGCATCTTCTTCTTCAATGATAGCAGCAGCTTCCTCTTCTGCAGGTTGATCAGCATGGATGAATCCTCCACTTGTGAACAGACCTTGCTCATTGCATGCCCCAGAACCAAAGCCAATGCCAGCCCGGGATCGATTATCTTCAAGTTCAAGCACTTTCCCTAATCCAGCGACTGCACCACATTCAATGGCCAGCTTAGCATCACGGTAGGAAGTGAATGAAGGAGACTTCTTCTCGATTGGTTTATCAATAGATAAAGCTTGGAACTGAGTTCCAACTTCATCCTCTGCATCAATGTACGAGAAAGAAGATAGATTACTGACCAGGAGAGCCTTTTCTCCCCCTACTACAACCAATTTCTTATTTTTCACAAACTTCAACTTTTGGTGTAGGGTGGATGTCACGGCGCCAGCCTCGTGAATCCATGGTCTGCCCAAGAGACAGCTGTATGATGGGTGAATATCCATTACTTGAAAAGTGATCTGGAAATCACTTGGTCCTATCTTGATTGGGAGATCAACTTCCCCAATCACGGTCTTGCGCGACCCATCAAAAGCTTTCACAACAACCCCACTCTGCCTCATAGGAGGACCTTGATATGACAATCTGGAGAGTGTGGATTTTGGCAATACATTAAGAGACGATCCAGTGTCCACCAGCACATTGGACATTGCATCAGATTTGCAATTCATTGAGATATGTAAAGCCATGTTGTGGTCTCTTCCCTCCTCAGGGAGATCAGCGTCACAAAAGCTCAGAGTGTTGCAAGCGGTAATGTTTGCAACAATGCTATCAAATTGTTCCAAGGTGACGTCGTGATCGACATATGCCAGGTCCAAGACTTTCTGCAGAGACTCCCTATGAGGCTCTGAATTCAGCAATAGAGAAAGAATAGAAATCTTGGAGGGCGTGTGTAGAAGCTGGTCTACAATATTGTACTCACTCTTTCTGATGAGCCTCAGCATCTCATCAGATTCTTCATCAACAATGCCACTCGGGCCATCTGAAGAAACAGGAGTCTTTTGTACAGACGAGGAGGGTTTGGCAACATCAAGTGCCGGATTCTGAACATTCACAGCAGTCCCCACAGGACGCTCAACAGATTCAGAAGCAACAGCCTTAGCAGGCGCAGAAAAGACACGACCACTGCGGGTCAATCCACTAACATCAGCGATAGTGGTCACGGAAGTAGAAGGCAAAGGTACCTCGACCCCATCCTGGACAGCAACAGGATTGTACCGGAAAGGTACGGCTTTATCAGATGAATAGGGCACAGGGCCGGCTGGCTTGATAATCAAGAAGGCGAAGCTTTAGGCTTGTTGCTATTATACCGAATAACAACGGGCTCTGGCAATTTGAACACCGGGGAGATGACACTCACTTCGGGCTCAACTACATCCACATTGCGATTCTGGAGAATCTCAATGGTACCTTCATTCAACATCATCTGCAATTCCTTGCGAACTTGGTCGCAACCCAAGCGATTTACAGAACAGACGCGACACTGGTCATGGTTATGCTCCAAATAACTGTGCTGACACAGCATCTTATGTAATCCAACCAATGACTGCCGGATATGGCTGACATATTTCACTTTGTATTTCCCAAGGTCTTCCTGAATCATATTCACGGATTTCCCATGCGAAGGCAATGGGTTCCTGGTGACATTAGGGTTGGAGTCTTCAAAACTCAGAATTCCGCTTCTCATGAGGTCTTGAACCTTATTCTTCAGCGGGAAACAGTTCTCTACGTTGTGGCCCGGAGCACCGGAATGGTAGGCACAATGCTGGTCTGGTTTGTACCACCATTGCGGGTTTGCAGGAATAGCAGGAGGATCCCTGGGCGAAACCAACTTCCTCTCCAACAAGGAGGGATAAAGCTCTGTATATGTCATCGGAATCGGGTCGAAGCTGACCTTCTTCCTATCATAATTCGCATTCGCTTGGTTGGTCGTACTTCCACGAGGCTGGTAAGCCTGTTGCTGTGGACGCTGTTGTTGCTGTTGATATTGCGGTTGTGGATATTGCTGCTGATGCTGATATTGCTGAGCGTTATCCTTGAATACAGGTGCCACACTGGCCACCTGATGCTGATGTCTGGAATGACGTGCAGGCTTCCTCTGAACAGAGGGTCTTCGATGTTTGGGCTGAGACTGCACAGCATGCGCTTCGCCTTCTTTCCTCTTAAACGCTCCATACCGTTTAGAGGAAGAACCATCATCTTTTGTTAACCGTCCTTCGCGGACGCCTTCTTCAAGACGCATCCCCATGTTCACCATCTCGGTGAAATCAGAGGGAGCGCTGGCCACCATTCTCTCATAATAAAATGACCCAAGAGTCTTCAGAAAGATCTTGGTCATCTCCTTCTCTTCTAATGGTGGAGTGATTTGAGCTGCCAGCTCACGCCATCTCTGGGCGTACTCCTTGAACGTCTCTTTGTCCTTTTGTGACATAGACCTGAGTTGATCTCTGTCAGGCGCCATGTCAACGTTGTATTTATATTGCTTGACGAAAGCTTCGCCAAGATCATTGAAAGAGCGGATGTTGGCACTGTCCAAACTCATGTACCAACGGAGAGCAGCACCAGACAAACTGTCTTGGAAGTAGTGGATCAAGAGTTGATCGTTGTCTGTCTGCGTGGACATCTTTCTGGCATACATGACTAAGTGTGCCAAAGGACAAGTGTTCCCTTTATACTTCTCAAAGTCTGGGACCTTGAATTTGACTGGTATTTTCACACCGGGAACTAGACAAAGTTCGGCTGCTGACTTGCCGAAGAGATCTTTGCCTCTAAGAGTTCTCAATTCCTTTCTCAGCTCGAGGAATTGATCGTTCATTGCATCCATTTTCTCATGTACATCTGAGCCCTCAGACGCTTCAGAGTGATAAATGGTGTCGTCTACCCTCGGCATGGTATGCACGACAGGAGGTACTGGTATAGGGACCGGGCTAGATGCCGGCATTTGAGCGAATGTAGGAGCTGGCCGATCAGGCATGAAGCCAAGAGGCATCCCCCAAGGAAAACCGGGAGGCATGGCATTTGGCTGCTGGGCACTAACAGGCACCGATGTAGTAGCTATCTCAGATATAACCGTCCGCTGAACCGGAGTTGCTGGCTGTTGAGGAGCAGGCTGATTCTGGGCAGCAAGAAGTTGCTCCATCAGAGCGCCAAGTCTGGCGACTTCATCTCTCAAACTCTGGTTCTCTTGTTCCAACTGCTCCATAATCCTTGCAGAGTTGACCCTTGTATAATACCGGTGAGTCAGCTTGTCTTCAAAATAAATGAAGAACAGGAGTTAGAACCAGAAGACCAGAAAAAAATGGGTACCTGTTTATGCAAGAATGATGCATGAAATGCTTGTGCAAATGTTTTGATTTTCAAGGAATCCTTAGGGTACATTTGCAATATTTCGAATATTTAAACATTTTGATTGCTCATGGAAAATATTTCATTCAAAATATTAGGTCAAAGAAGTACAGCATTCTTTTAATCTATTACAAAGAGAAAAGGTAAATGACATCCTATGGATCCCTATTAGCTCGGGATGCTGGAAGACGAGAAGTGTACAACTTCTTGATCTCTCTCTCATAGGCGGCCTCCATATCAGCTTTCTCCTTTGCAAGTTGATCATACTTCCTTTTCCAGAATTTGGATGACTGAGGAAGCAGAGAAGTCCAAGTGTCGTTCGGATCATCGATCACTCGGTGCTCGAGAAATTCAATCATATCATCCTTCTCCTTGAGCTGCTGCAGCAATTCCTCTCTCTCGCGGATCCAGGCACGCGAAAGGTCTTCTTCTCTCAACTCCTCTACACGTTGGGTAGGGAGGGTTGAAGGCCCAGCCACATCCAACAGTGTAGGTCTTGGATGATCATACGGCATCAGGTAGGTAGCAGCCCTCTGTCTGACCCAAGAGGTATATGGCTCCAAAGCAATGCAGTTCTTTGGACCCAATTCATTCCTACTCTTTATGCGAATATTGCGCCAAGCGCGGACAAATCTGGCTTTCAGGCCTTGGGGATCTTTACCCTCCTGAAAGAATACACCTTCTAACAGAATGTTATGGGGTTTATCCTTTAGGGGGAACCCAAGCTGACGACGTGCAAGCGTAGGGTTGTAGGTAATCCCACCACATGTACCAAGAAGAGGCACATTAGGGAATTCACCACAAGAATTGATGATCTGAACGGTATCATACACGCGATCATACCAGGTGATATCATCATTGGTGAGAGACATGAGTCTCTGAGACCACCGTAGACATCCCTTGTTCTCCTTGAAAGCAACTGTCTGCGGCAAGTGCGAAATAAACCACTTGTACAGCAGGGGTAAACAGCAGACAATGACTCCTCCATTCTTCATATTCCTCAGATGCATGGAGACATATGCATCACCCAACAAGGTCGGAACTGGATTAAGAACTGAAAAGATCCTAATGGCGTTCATGTCGACGAACTTGTCAAAGTTGGGAAACAGCACCAATCCATAGATAAGCAAAACGAATAGAGCCTCAAAGGCATCCTCACTCATGGCCTTCCCATAGAAAGTGGCTTGAGCAATGAGGAACTCGGAAGGAAAACCCTGAATTCCGCCTTTGGTAGTCAGATTAGCTCTAATCAGATCTTCATCTATGTGCAACAGACTGGAAATCTCTCGAGCAGATGGAATACTCTCTAAGCCACTGAACGGCACTTGATCCAGAATAGGAATCCCAATAAGGTGAGAGTATTCTTCCAAAGTCGGCAACAGCTGGAAGTCCGGAAATAAGAAGCAATGATAGAGCGGATCATAGAACTGAGCAAGAGTGCTCATCAATCCCTCATCCACCTGAGTAGTCAGCAACGGCAGAAGCTTCCCATAGCGAGCTTTGAAACCCAAGGGATCTAATACATATGATGTCAGATTCCTTAACTCTTTTACATCGGGCTGCTTGAAGCTGTACTTCTTTGTATGCCTTTTTGGTCTTTCCATGTCTGAAAATTTTGCAAATAACCCTTTAAGTTCCTTGAAAATTTTCTCTTTTGATGACATGAATGCGGATGAATGCGTGAATGCATGAATGCAACAAACACACTCAAGGATCAAACAAAGCACACCAAACAAAGGTCGTGGGAAAGCTCTATGTATCCCTAATATCAATCATCCATTTTGGTGGATTTAGGTTTTCACCCTATCGACACCCAAGTTCCATTGATATTAACGGTACATGAACCGGTTCAAACATTCCTAATATCAACCAGCCGCTTTGGTGGATTTTAGGTTTTACACCTGATCCGGGATCCATTGATATTAACAATGCTTGAACGACTCAACCACGAATCACGGGTTTGTTGAGAGTCACGAGCATGGAGTCTCGGTTAAGAACCACCCAAAGGGAGTGTACTAGGGTTTAAACCTGCCAGACATGTTCTATCAGAGGTTCCCATAATCATCGTTCCATCTTTCGAATATTATCGGAGGAACGAATACTCGTATTCCAAGAATATTCTCAAGAGAAACTCTTATGAGTGTAGTATCGCGTAACAATCGTATCAGAACTGACATCTGAACGACCTCCGCACTACGGTCCTAAAAATAGGCCAAGATGGGTTTGGTAAACTAAGGTCCTTGGCTTCTGCGGAACATGATTGAAAGAATAATGCCTAACCACAAATAACTTGTGTGACATTATTAGTTCAACATGACCTCCACCAAGTGAATGGACTCGCAAGTCAACTGGCTAAGGACTACTCCACACCAGTCGACAAGACTATGCCATTCTCCTATCCTAGAGAGCACTCGAGTTCGGGTATAGAACTCATCTCACAGATCACCAAAGCACACAGCAAATGTATATCAAGCAATTCACACATTACAATCAATACATTCATCCCAAATTGTACAAAAATATGTCAGATAAACATAATAACATATATCACAACAAGGGTGAAAAGTAGGCAATACAACCAGGGATGATGGTGAGATGTCCCCAGCAGAGTCGCCACTTTTCTGTAGCGGTGTATTCGTCGCTATATGATCTATCGATTAAATCATAAGCTAAGAGATACAATGAAAAATTTCGAGTCGCCACCGCACTTTTATTTATCCAAAGGACTGGCTAAAAAGCGAACAAAAGCCTAAGAAGTTTTACACGTAGAAAACTAATAAAAAGATCAGAGATTCTGGGTAAGGGGTAAATTACGCAATGGGAAGGTGTTAGGCACCCACTACGTCCTAGGTACTCCTAGGGAGCCCTTTTCACACTTGTTATGCTAAATTATTATTTGTTATGACAAAAAGATTGTGCAAACATGATTGGGATGGTGAGAAAAGAATGTACAATTTTATTATTAGGTATTGGGTTCGAACGGATGAACCCGTTGCCTACGTACCTTCCATCAAAGGTAAGGATCAGAACGCCGTAGTTCGGCTAAAAGATTTCCAAAAGTGGGTTGGGTTCAATTTTAAACACAAACCCTAGGTCTTACGTTATCCACGGGAGAAAACTCAACCTTATATAAACAACAACGTCCACCATGTGAGAACAGCTTCAACTTGCCAGAGAGGGGTTAACCCTATAATAGGCAAGGAAGACTTACAATTCAATCACTAAAGACAGAAGGTGAGATTAACATCAACCACTAAGATAAATCAAACCTATAGCTCATGTATGAAAAGATTAATGGACAAAGCCAAAACAAGTGAATGAGTGGAGTTACTGATTATGATTATGAAAATGGAGTCAAAGTATGATTAAGATCAATTCAAATAAGTGTTATGAAATGGGTTTTGGAAAAAGGGTCAAGGACTTGAGTCCAGGTTTTTAGTTAGAAAACATGAAGATGTTTGCACAACACTTATGTCAAGTTTGAAGGATAAAGTGTGAAAAAGTCTAGGACATAATGAATGATGAATGGATGAAGGATGGATAGTAAAACTTCTTAGAAGGTTCACTTCTTGAAATCATATGGCAGATGATTCAAGTGTGTCCTTTGGAATAGCAATTAATAATAACAAACAAACAAAGCAAAGGCGGATATCGGATGCCAATCAATGGTCTTATACCAATCTCCTAAAACAAAACGGGATATCAGAAGCCACTCAATGGTCTTACACTAATCTCCACAGGTAAAGAAATAAAAGCGGATACCGAATACCAATAGATGGGTTTACACCAGTCTCCTAAAACAGAACAGGATATCAGATGCCACTCAATGGACTTACACCGATCTCCTCAAAAGAAAAAACAAAGATGAAATATGGAAGTTAACTGCCAATCTGTCTGGACTTAGGTTAACTCCACAGTATGCTCACAGGAAATCCAATGCCACATCACAGGGGCTTACAATGGATCCTCACATACAAGAACAAAAGCAACAATATGATCACAGGAATGCAAATGCCAACTTACAGGGACTTATAATTGCAACCTCTCATACGAACAGATGAACAAACTATGATCACAGGAAAGCAGATGCCAACTTACAGGGACTTACGACTGCAACCTCACATACAACATCAAACAGATCAAATTATGATCACAGGATAACAGATGCCAACTTACAGGGACTTATAACTGTATCCTCAGATGAACAGAAGATATGAGTGACCAATGAGGTCTTACACTCTATCCTTCCATATCACAGGAGCAAATGCCAAAGCAATGGACTTACAATTGTCCTCAATGGGCAAACAACAATGATAGCATCACAAAACAGATGAGATGATCATGCATTAATGGCAATTGATGAGGATGATAAATGCATAGCATACAGGCAAGCAAGCGCACATGAAGCAATCAATCAATCAATGAATAGCAAACAACACACTCTATAGCCAAACAATGGGGCTCACACAAGAGGGTTTGACTTTAAAAGTCCACTGTAATGGGTAAGTGTCGCTCTTAACCTGGCCATTGAGGGGCTCAGGTGAAGCAGATGAAAAGGAGATGAGGGGTGTGCCTCATTGCTTCTATCTCAAATCAGAGAGAGCATCAAAGAAAGTGTGGGAGTTCAGAAAGTAGGAACTCTCTCCACATTATTGACTCGATTAGATCTTGGGTATTTATCTCATTGCTTCAACCAGGTACTGGGAGCAAAGAGAGGACACACTGAATAGTGGGGGATAGATTACTTATCCCTACCTTCCACCAATTGCCTTACTTGAAGGACTTTTCCTGCTTAGGACAAATATAAACAAACACAGGCATTGCCTCTTAAGGAGGACTTCAGACAGTTTGCCCGGTCAAATAACAGACCGGGTCTCCAGACTACATGAAGAAGAAGTATTTATACCTCAAAGCTAATGCTATAAAGCAAAGCAAGCAATCAAGTTCAAAGAACTTAGGCAACTAAAGTACCTGCAAAAGTCAAACTTATTAGCAAACAAGTCAACAGTCAAAACCAAAAGAAAATGAACCAATAGTCACACAGAAGGACCAATTGTGCAAGGCACAAAGACTCAAGTATGAGTCACCTACAAAACAAAGTGTTAGCACATGATAAACAAACCAACTCAATCAAAATTGAAAGGTCTTTGGGGCATTGGTGCTCAGCCTGAAACAAATAGCTCAATTGTAAGCTCAGAAGACCACTAGGACTAGCCTAGGGTCAAAGATGAAAGAAAAAGGCCAAGGCAGCAAGCATTATTCAATCAAAGTCAACATCAATCATGTAAAAAGCAAACACAATTGGATTCAAACTTATATCATGCATCATGGTCATTTCATACACAAATGAATGCAAAGCATGGCAAGAGAAGCATACAAAAGTCAACAGCAAAGACTTCATTCAAAAGTCAACTCAAACATTTTCAAAAATTATGAAATAAATCACACTCAATCCTAAAATCCAACATGGTATACATGCAAAATTTCATGGCATTTGGATGAGAGGAAGGCAGTCAATGAAATTCATGAAGTCAAATCAAATTCAAGTAAGCATGGTGAAAGTCAACAAGCATAGGTCAACTTCAAAAAATCATATCAATTTGAAAACAGAAGAGAAATGAATGAAATTTACACCAATGCAAAGCTTGAGATGTCTAGTTATCACATATGAAATTTCATGATCATACAATAAGATTTGAGAATTCCACAAAAGATTTGGCAAGGTATAGCACAAAAAGTCAACAAATGACCACATATGGAAGAAAATTCTCAATCAAATGGAAAACAGCAAGATTAATTCCAAGAAAAATCATACATCAATTAGACATACAAGGGATCATTCATGCAAAATTTCAAGTGATTTGGATAAGAGGAAGCATGTGAACAAAAATCATACATTTGCCTACCATTGGTGTGACACAAATTGTCACACCCTAATTCAAAAATTCATATCTATCAAACTACAAATGCGAAATCCACAAACTTTATATGGAAATGAAGATCAATGTGTCTAGTTTCACCACAAAAAATTTTAAAGGCATTGGATGCAATATGAATATTTCACAATTGAAATGGTGAGATGTATCATTTTGGCATACATGTGAAGAAAATAATTATCATAAAAAAAATCCAGCCACTGAAAAATTAAATAAAATTCACCATAAAATAGTAGACATCTTTGTGATCATTATGCAAGAAATTTCATAATTTTTGGAATTAAAATGAATGAGAAATTAATTTTGGAAGTTGATGAATAATTGAGGCAAATCATGAACACATAGCATGGGATAAGGGTCAAACAAAGGTCAACGCATGGCCATTCAAACAAACCAAATAATTTGATTGGTTGGATTTCAATAGAACAGTACACACGCAGGGCAATTCAAACAAACCAACCAATCCAAGTTCAAGTTCTGGAAAAAAGTGTTGTTAGGGTTTTGTTCAACAACAACAGCACTTGTTCAAACTCAAGTTCATCATCAATGTTCATCTTTAATCAAAACTCGAATGGCATGGCAATCAGCAAGGCAATAACAATGTTCACGCAACATCCAAAACAGCCATAACCAAATACAACAAACACAATTCATGGATTTTATGGGCAGGGTTTAGGGTTTATGCAACAGCAAGTTTAACTTGTTCATGCTAATCAACATAAAACGAATACAAACAAAGTTCAAACACAGCCAGGCCATAGAATATTAACATTCAATGTGACATCAAAACAACACGAACCAAACACACTGCACATGAATTTCCTGGGCGGATTTCTAAGGTTTCAAAACAGCATGATTAGCAGCAACAATTATCATGTCAAATAAAACAAACAAAAGCAACAACATGTTTCGAAATTTGCAGCAGGGTATCATGGCATTCAGTACAGGCAGCATCATGATTTAGCACAGTAGGCTCATGCAATTTGAAACAGACAACAGCAGCAGTATTCATCATTCGACCAAACCAAAACAAATGACAGCATATAGCAGCATAGCATATTCAACATCCACATGTAATCATCAAAACAACTGCATTCATGGCATTAACAAAAACATCTCTAGCACATGGCAATGAGCATTACCAGCAGAACAGCATCATCATAACAGCAACATTGGCATTACAGTAGGTCTATACACTTATGTCCATCATATAATCAAAACAAGCTCATCATCAACATGTATCCTCAACCAAAATTCAAGAGGCATGGCAGCATATATTTATCAGCATCATCAAAAATAACAGCATGGTAATTGCAAGCAGTCAACAGCAATGTTCATCATCATGTAATCACTTGGAAACCAACAGAAACAACTAGTCATGGCAAGGAGGTACTGTCATCATGCAGTAAATACAAACAACAATAGCATCTGAATGTTTCACATAGATCTTAGGGCAATGTTCAAAACAGCAATAGCAGCATCAATTCATGTTTATGGTTTAACAAAATCAAAACAACAAAAAAACGACCATCACCCAACAGCATATCATTTAGCAGGACATTGGTACAGGAGCAGGGTAATGAATTAATATCAATAACATGTAAATACATAACAGCAACATCCTCAAGCGTGTTCATGAATTCTGGTGACAACAGTGGTAGGGTTTAGCAGCATATAACCACACAATCTTCATGCAAAATTCTGAGCAACAACGACAACAACATGGTAGTAGCATAACATATTAAGCATCATCATTATCCGACCAACAAAAACAAATGACAGCATGGTCAAACAAATACCAATAACAACAGGCCTGATTTTGAGGGAAACAAACTGGAACAAGCTAGGGTTTTAACAAGATGCTCATCATCATTATGCATTCGAAATTCCATCATGCACAGAACAAAAAAATCAACACACCAATAGCATCATTAGACCAAGAATAAGCATAATCCAACACCCATTCTCCTTAAAACAAACTAACTAAAGAGCAGTAAACCAAAACACACATGAACATCAAATTTCAGATTGACATATCTTTACTAACAGCTAACCATTTTCAACAACTTATAGCTCACGACAATCAACAAAGAGGGATCTTCATGATATATGGTATGATTTGGACAAATAAGGAAGTCGAAAATCTTACCTAAATTGAAGAACTCGATGGTACAGTATGGTTTTGGTTGATTTGAATGCAAACAGGTGCAGGTCCACGTTTATGATGATGCTGCTTGAAGCCTCTTAGCTCAACAAAGCTTGATTAGGTCCAAATCTCTATCTGTCATTGGAGTGCTCTTAGAGAAAAACAGAATTCGAGCTGCAAAACAGGTGGTGAATCAAGCTTGCAAAAGGTTCTAAATGATGGTTATGTCGTGGAGGAATCAAGGGTGTTTGAGGTTTGTTGATGGTTTATGCAGAAAAAAGCCAATTGCCAAAACTGCAAGAAGAGAGAATGAGGTTTTTTTGGTCTGTGGAGGCTGTGAACACTAGGGTTGTTTGTGCAGAAAAATGCCCTTATATGTGCTGTTTAACCTCTACTAAGGACAAGCTAAACTTGCTTAAGCTTAATGAAGTAATTTGCCAAAAGTTGCTAAACTTGCATAAGTGTGAAATGGAGGTGTATTTGCTGAGAAATTGGGCTGCTACAGGCTGCAAAAAGGACAGTATATTTGCTGTTTTTGGTGGTACAGAAAAATGCTGTATGTGTTTTGTTTGTGTACTTCTATTTGCACCTTTTGCCAATTTTGAATTTTTATCCAAAATGATGATGGAATGATGGTATGATGATGGTTTTAAGCTTTGAGCAAGTTTCAAATATGGTTTAAAACATTTCCCAATTGGCAAAATGATGAAAAAGTCCATAAATCAAAAAGTCAAAGTTTGGTCAAACTTTGATTTTAAATGCAAAAGGTCCAAAAATGCCATTTTGAATGGTGAGGTTTTAGGTCATGAAATTTATATTTTTGGAAAGAGGATGAAAAATGTGGTTTGTAGGAAAAAACCCCACCAAATTTGGCCTTATGGTTTGAGAGTTATGGCTTGTTGAAGTTCAAAAATTGGTGAAAATGATTTGATCATATCTTGACAACCACACATGGGATTTTGATGTTCTTGGACTTTTTGAAAATGGGAAGACAAGATCTTCAACTTTCATGTTGGGCAAAAATTCATTTGAAGCTTGTATCATGATGTAAGTTTAAAATCAAGAAGTTTCCATTTTTGGCAGTTGAAATTACAGGTCCACTTTCTATTTCTGGAAAATTTTCTGATTGGCTTGATTTTCTTCCATGATGAGGTTTGACATGACATATGAGGCTTATACAAGCATGAATGAACTCCTTCAAAACAATTCTATCCATTAAATCCTTGATTAAATCAACTGTTGACCAAGTTTGACTGTCTGTTGACTTTTCTAGGGTTTTGGACTGACTGATCCTCTTCTGATGAATTCCAAACCCTAATTCCTTGAGAACTTGATTTCAAATGATGTCTCAAGATGTATGAACCTTTGATTATTGACCATGATGCCCAAATTCTGCAAGAATGGCCATCATCCATTGCTTTGACTGATCAATGACTGTCTTTGACCTAATTGCTGATGATTGCTTCCACTGCAAGCAACAAGGTTAGACTGACAATATTTTTGTATTTTTTGAATGATAAACATATGAAAGCAAAGATATACAAATGCACAGTATGCTTGGTGATCAAGAAACAATCCACAAGGCAACCAACCCACTAAGAGGAAAGCAAAGGCATGCAATGATCCTTGAGGTTATGATATGAATGATATGGGCCATGAGGGATCTTAGGGCCCAAAATTTGGGGTCTTACACCTGCGTGCCAGGCTGCAGCCTGGCGGGTCACAGGACGGTCGGACGGCCCCTGGACGGTCGGACTGGTCAAGGGCCTCCCCCTATATAAGCTTGATTTGCATGTCCTGCTTTGGCAGCAACTGGGTCCCTTTTTCCCTGTAGACATAAATTCCTTGTTTTATGAGTTAGACTTCGAATTTTTTCATGAAATTTTGCATGCTTGTTAAACACAATATAAGAACGAGGTCCACCAAAAATAAATTTTTTTCGACGTCGTATGAATTTTTTATGATTTTTCTAAGTGTCGGCTTTATGCGGACGGAAACCAACGGAATCCTAGTCGGAACAATGAATTTTGAGCCGATTTTTTGCATGATCTTTCCTCAATACATATAGAAAGGATCTGCAAAGTTTCGGAGCATTTCGAACAACTTTGATTTTTCGACCGAACGGGTGGTCCATAGGCCATAGGCCACGTGCCACGGGACGAGAGGCGGGAACATCAAAACTTGGCCTAGACAACGAATTTTGATGCCAATTTTTGCATGGACGTCTATTCCAATAAATGTTGGGGGACTGCAAAGTTTCGGAGCATTTCGAATAATTCTCGACTTTCGACCGGAACTAATCGTCGAAACGCCACGTGCCACGGGACGAGAGGCGGGAGCGACAAAACTTGGCCTAGACAACGAATTTGATCCCAAATTTTGCATGGACATCTATACCAACAAATGTTGAGGGACTTAGAAGTTTCGGAGCATTTCGAACAATCCTCGATTTTTCGACCGAAACGCGTGCTCCATAGGCCATAGGCCATAGGCCACGTGCCATGGGACGAGAGGCGGGAAGGACAATAACTTGGCCTACACAACGAATTTGTAC
>NW_026112522.1:67500-87500 GCF_024323335.1 Lathyrus oleraceus
GCATCAACACAGTGGTGTGAGCAAAGCGGATGACACACTGAATAGTGGGGGATAGATTGCATATCCCTACCTTCCACCAATTGCCTCTTCACTTAGGAGGACTTTGACTCTATGCAAGGACAAAGTTAAACATCCACAAACATTGCCTCTTAAGGAGGACTTCAGACAGTTGCCTGGCCAAGTAACAGGCCAGGTCTTCCAGACTACATGAAGACAAAGAGACATACCTCAATGCAAATTGCTTATACAAGCAAAGCAAAGCAAAAAGTTCACAAGGAACTAAAAGCAACTAAAGTACCTGAAATCAGTCAAGCACAGTTAGTATACAAGTCAGACAAAACAAAAATGAAGCAGACATCTACCAGTCCACACAAGCAAGTGGATGTGCAAGGCACAAAGCTTAAGGCATGTTAGCCAAACTAACTACAAAACAAACAGGTTAGACAATGATACTTGAGTAAGCTCAATCAAAAGAATTGGTCTTAATGGCCATTTGATGGTCAACCTGAAATCACAAGCTCAAAAGTGAGTAGCAGGACCACTAGGACAAGCCTAGGGTCAAAAAGGAATGAAAAAGTCAAAACAGCAAAAGGCAAGTATCCAAAATCATGTTCAAACAATTAAGAAACAAAACCAATTGGGTTCACATTCATATCAATCATCATCATCATTTCATGAACCATTTAGGTCAAAGTATAGCAAATAGAAGCTCATAGAAGTCAACAGCAAGACTTAACTCAAAAGCAATCTTAAACATTTCCAAAAATCACCAAATAAATCATGATCAATCACAACCCATAGCATGGTAAGCATGTCAAATTTCATCTCATTTGGACCAGTGGAAGGCAGTCAATGAAAATAAGAAAGTCAAAGCAATTTTGAACATGTTCAAAGAAGTCAACCAAACATGCATCAACTTAGAAAATTCATAAATCAGTGATAGCATATGATAAATGAATGGGATCAAAACCATGGCAAAGATGAGGATGTCTAGTTATCTCATGTAAAATTTCATGTCCATCCAATAAAGTATGAGAATTTCACAAATGAAATAGGAACAAGTGTCACAAAAAGTCAACATATGACTAGACAGGGGAGAAAATCTCAAACAATTAGGAAATGCCACAAATAAATCCAAGAAAATTCACATGTAAACTAGACATACAGGAGTAGGTTCATGCAAAATATCAGATCAATTGGAGGTCAAGAAGCATGGTAATGAAAATCATGAAGTTGGTCATCAATGGTGTGACACAAATTGTCACACCCTAATTCAAAAAATCATATCTCACAAACCACAAATGATAAATTCACAAACTTTATACCAAAATCACCATGAATGTGTCTAGTTTAAGCACAAAAAATTTGGGAGCCATTGGATACATTCTCATTATTTCACAATTGATTTGGCAAAGTGTACAAAATTTGGTCACATGTCATAAACCCTAAGGCCATTTAAAAACCACTCATCCAAAAATTCTGGAAAAATAATGATAAAAAAGTAGAGATCATGATGGACACAACACAAAAAATCCCATTAAATTTGGATTAAAAATGAACAAGTTATGATTTTTGTAAGTTTGAGTGATTTAAATGAAATAAAAATTGAAAATTAAATGGATTAATGGAATAAATAAAGAAACAATGGGGGGGGTCAACGCCCCGGTCAACGCGCCCAGTAGCAGCGCTCCTTTTTAAATATATATTTTAGAAGGCATTTAATAATTGAATTGGCATCGCGCCCCAGTGGTAAAACATTTGGTATTTGAAGCAAGGGTCTGGGGTTCGAATCCCCCTCGCCCCAGGCCTTTTGGAATTTAATTTAGAAACAAGGCAAGGCAGCAGAAAAACCAATTACAGTAGCCAGCATAAACACATTACAGTAACAACCAGGTTGAATTTTTTTCTTCTTTTTTTTTTCAAATTAAAATGTAAAAACACCAATATGTGCATCTAAACATGTTCAAACCTAAACCAAACTCCATTAATCCCAAATCATGCTAAAATGGACAAATCAAGTAAAAATGTAAATGAACATCAAATTTGGATTTCAAATTTCTTTCTCGATTCTCAACCGTTTCCTTCGATTCAAAGCACAGTAAGCTCATGGCAAAAAGATCTACAAGATGTAGTTCATGATTTTAGAAATAGAGAGATTTGATATCTTACTTGATTTTGAAGAAATGAGTGAAACAGTTGTTGTTTTGATGTTATGAGCTCAAACAGATGTAGACTTATGCTCTAAATGATGAATGGTGAAGATGCTTGGGCTTGAAACAGCTTGAAATAGGTTTAACCAAACTTTGCCATTGATGATGCTTTACAAAAACAGTCCCCAAAACCCTCTTACAGATGAAGAATGGTGATGAAAATAGGTTCAAAAGGTTGTATGGATGTTGTTTTAGGCAAGGCAAGGCTTAGTCCTTTGGAAGTTTTTTTTTTTTGCAGATTTTGAGAAATGGCCAAGAATGAGTTTTTGCATGAGTGAAGTTCTGTGGTTTTTTTGGCAGCAACTAGGGTTACTAAGTGACAGAAAATCATCTCCTAAAATTCTGTTTTAGAGTACAAAGCATGGCTCATGAAAGTATGGATAGGTATGGTTGCAAATTGTACTTTTTCTCCAAAATCAAGCAAGCAAGCATGGCCTTTGTTTTGCTGATTTTTTAGGCTGCAAATGAGGCTTCAAATGACAGTAAATGATGCATAATGCTGCTGTCCTTTTGAGGTACAAGGCATGGTATGAAGTAGCATGGTTTAGCATGATGAAAGTGTCCTTTTTTTGCAAATTCCAAGCAACTAAGCAATGATTCACATGTGCTGCATAATTTGAGCTTGCAAACACACTTAAAATGATATTTATGAGCTGTTCCAATTGGCCAAATGTTGAAAAAATGTTTGAGTCAAAAAGTCAACTCTTGGTCAAACTTACATTTAAATGAAAAAGGTCAAAATATGCCATTTTGATTGGTGAAGTTTTGGCTCATGAAATTTATATTTTTGGAAAGAGGGGATCAAATGTGACTTGTAGGAAAAAACCCCACCAAAATTGGCCAAACGGTTTGGGAGATATGGCCCTTTGAAGTTCAAGATTTTCTGAAATCGATTCGATCATAACTTGCCAACCACACATGGGAATTGAGAGTTCTATGACTTTTTGGAAATGGGAGAACAATATCTTCAACTTTCATGTTGGGCAAAAATTCATTTGAGGCTTGTATCAAAATGTAAGTTTGAGGATCAAGACTTTCCATTTATGGCAGGTTTCAGTTACAGGCCCAGTTTCCATTTTGGGAAATTCATGATCTGGCTTCAAATTCTTCCATGATGGTGTTTGGCGTGATGTATGATGACTATTTGGACATGAATGAACTCTCACAAACCAATTCCAATCATCCAATCACTGATTAAATGGACGGTTGACCAACAGTTGACTATTAGGGTTTTTGTCTGATTATGCATTGACTGATGAATTCCAAACCCTAATTCCTTGAGAATTTGACTTCAAATGATGTCCCAAGTTGTATGAACTCTTGATTATTGACCATGGTGCCCAAATTCCACAAGAATGACCACCATCCACTGCTTTGACTGACAGTTGACCTTTTTTAGGGTTTTGGACTGTCTGTGTATGAACTGATGATCTCCAAGTCTTCAACCCTTGACCAAAATACTTCAAATAGACCTCCAAGCCATGTGCACTTGTTGGACAAACCCCAAGGCCTTGATTCAATGAGAAATTCCTTCGCTTGCTTGATTGACTGATCAGGAGATTAGTTTGACCTAATTCTTTGACTGTCTGCACTTGAGGCAACCGGGAACAATGCAAATGCTATGCAATGGATCATGATATGCTATGACCTAATATGAAAATGTACGCATAATGATAGGTGCAAATTTGAGGTGCTACAGCTGCCCCTATTCAATCAGCTGGGTACCCGAATGGATGATAGCAACGGCTGTCAGACTTTCAGGGTAAACAGGGATTGAATATCAAAGAACCGTAGAATTTGCACTGACTGGATATGATACAAAAGAACCACGTCATTTACCGATGACGATTGCATTTGACAACTTCAGAAAAGTGAAACCATTTACCGATGGTTGAAGAACTGGAACTTTGATATTCACCGATATCAACTTCAGCACGACCATTTACCGATGGCGGCTGGGGAAAACAGACTTCTGAAAAGCAAAACCATTTACCGACGGTTAAAACTGGGACTTTGATATTTATCGATATCAACTTTAGCACGACCATTTACCGATGGCTGCTGGGAACAAAATTTGATGTAGAAAGGAAGCAAGACCATTTACCGATGGTGGCTTCAAAGAAACTGGACATTTACCGATGTCAACTGAGCAAGACCATTTACCGATGGCTGCTGCAACTGGGAACTCGATATTTACCGATATCGAAGAAAACGGGGCCATTTACCGATGGCGTCTCCACTTGGGGAGGAACAAAAATCTTTGTGGTGATACCAGACAAGACGTTTATCGACGACTTCTGGGGATTTTGATTTTATCGACAAGGAGACAAAGCATGACCAGACATTTACCGATGACTAGGATGAGACTCGATGTTTACCGACATCGAAAGATGATGTTTACCGACATCAAAAGAATGACCAGATATTTACCGATGACTGGGAATGAGAAATTTATTGGGGAGATACAAATATTTGCAACTGGAAACCAGATAGGACATTTACAGATGACTCTACCGGGGATTTCTAGCTGGGGTTTATCAGACATTTACCGATGACTGAAGGAACGACTCGATGTTTACCGACACCGAAAGATGATGTTTACCGACATCAAAAATGACCAGACATTTACCGATGACTGGGTGGGACTCGACGTTTACCGACACCGAAACAATGGTGTTTACCGACACCAAAATGATGACCAGACATTTACCGATGACTGGGTGAGACTCGATGTTTACAGACACCGAAACAATGGTGTTTACCGACACCAAAAAATGATGACCAGACATTTACTGATGACTGGAGAGAATACTCGATGTTTACAGACACCGAAACAATGGTGTTTACCGACACCAAAAATGATGACCAGACATTTACCGATGACTGGGTGAGACTCGATGTTTACAGACACCGAAACAATGGTGTTTACCGAAACCAAAAAATGATGACCAGACATTTACCGATGACTGGAGAAAATGTTCGATGTTTACAGACACCGAAACAATGGTGTTTACCGACACCAAAAATGATGAGAACACACGCGGGTGCTGACATGACACTGACTAGTATCACAAAGTACAATATCTGGGATATGCTGAGGCAAGGCTGATCACTTGCTGGAGGATCTCACTGGGGAGAAACAAACTTTCTGTCACCGTCGGGTGAGGAAATAAACCTCTGTCACCATCGGGTGAGGAAATAAACCTCTGTGGGGAATAAACAAATCTGAATGCTGTCAAGAGCAACTGTAGCGGTCTTGTGCTGATGTTAAATGAAATGATCCGCCTCTGCCGGGGATACAGTCTGGTGAAGTTAACACATGAATGCATATGTTTGAATTTTTCTATGGCGTAATGCTCCATAGGGAATGGAAATGCTACGCAGTTTGAGGATGCAATGATCACTACATGCAAAATGCAAAATGATGAGAAACTCCGGCTGGGGAGCCAAAACTGATTGGGTACTCCAACTCTGCGGGGAGACTCTGCCTGAGGAATACTCTGCGGGGAGAGTAACGACTTCTCACTCATGTTGGAGAATAGCACTGCTGCTGGAGAAAGGTAAACTCCGTTGGGGATATCCTTCAGTCCACAGATGGGATAAATGTTGGAGATAAACTTCAATGAACCTGCCTCACTCGGGGAGGAAATCAGCAAATACAGGCCTGCTGGGGATAGGCAATCCTTAGATCTGTTGGGGAATAGAAGGCATTATCCACAGATGTCTCTGCAGGGGAACATAGCTCTGGTAGCTTCCAAACTTGCTTGGGGAGAATATCTGCTGAGGACACGTCCTCACAGACGCCAATCTGAAAAACAACACAACAAGATGCCCCCAGGGGATACATGGACAAGATACGCTCAAGTGTCCTCAACATTCAAAATGATTTTCAAATGTTTCATCTTTCTGCACGTTGTTGTGTAGCCTTCATGTTTTTTATATGCAATGCTTATCAAAAATTCGGACATTTTTGCAAACAAAACAGTAAAAATAAAAACGAAAGAGCTATTTATCTGAATAACAATTTTTATTGATTGAAAATGTGCCTGGAGAGGCAAATACATTAGGAAGCAATTCCTAGAAAGAGGTAATTGCGCATAAAAAGAAAAATCTATCCTAATGGCAACGTGAACACGGCATCCACTATTTCCCAATTCTGTTATAACTCACAGATCATCAGTTTTCCTCCCAACTCCTTGCTTTCTGAGAAGAATGACTGGACGGATCACATCTTTCGAGATGGCGGATGACAAAGCTTGATGAAGTACAGACAACTCAGACTGTAGTCTTCGCTTTAATCCCTAACTTTTGCCTGGATCGCCCTTTCGGGTTTTCAATCCACCGGGATACCCATTTTTGCCTAAGTCGCCCTTGCGGGTTTTCGACTTACCGGGTGTACAAATTCTTTCCCTAATTTTTGCCCGAACCTTTTCTTTCTATTTTTTTTTTTCGGTTCGCCGGGATGCCCATTTTTGCCTGGACGCTCTTTTTTTCTTTTTGTCCAGCGGGTCAATTTATGCGAAGTATTTTTTGACTACATCTGAGTTGACAGGAGACGGAAAATCTTCACCATCCATAGTTGTAAGCATCAAGGCTCCACCGGAGAAGACCTTCTTCACAACATACGGACCTTCATAATTAGGAGTCCACTTGCCCCTGTTGTCTGCACCGGGAGGAAGGATCCTTTTCAAAACTAAATCACCGATCTGAAATGTCCGAGGACGCACTTTCTGATCAAAGGCTCGCTTCATCCTTCGCTGATACAACTGTCCATGACATACAGCTGCTAGCCGTCTCTCCTCGATAAGGCTCAACTCGTTAAACCTTGTTCGAATCCACTCGGCTTCGTCCAGCTTGACATCCAATAAAACTCTCAGAGAGGGAATCTCCACTTCAACAGGTAGGACAGCTTCCATACCATACACAAGGGAGTAAGGGGTTGCCCCGGTCGACGTACGTACTGAGGTACGGTACCCATGCAAAGCGAAAGGCAGCATCTCATGCCAATCCTTGTACGTAACGACCATCTTCTGCACAATCTTCTTGATATTCTTGTTTGCCGCTTCTACAGCACCATTCATCTTCGGTCTGTAAGGAGAAGAATTGTGATGTTCGATCTTGAACTCTTTACAAAGCTCTTTCATCATCTTGTTGTTGAGATTCGAACCATTGTCAGTGATGATTCTCTCAGGGACTCCATAACGACATATGATTTCTTTCTTGATGAACCGGGTAACCACTTGTTTGGTAACGTTAGCATAAGAAGCTGCTTCTACCCATTTGGTGAAATAGTCAATCGCAACCAAGATGAAGCGGTGTCCATTCGAAGCAGTAGGCTCAATCTTCCCAATCATATCAATGCCCCACATAGCAAACGGCCAAGGCGAATTCATGATATTCAGAGGGCTTGGTGGTACGTGCACCTTATCAGCATAGATTTGACACTTATGGCACTTCCGAGCATACTTGAAACAATCGGATTCCATAGTCATCCAGTAATAACCCGCTCTCAACAATTTCTTAGCCATTGCATGTCCGCCGGCATGAGTACCGAAGGAACCTTCATGAACTTCCTGCATTAACATGTCTGCCTCGGGTCTGTCCACGCATCTGAGCAAGACCATGTCAAAGTTTCTCTTATACAACACATCATCCTGATTCAAGTAGAAGCTTCCAGCTAGCCTCCTCAGGGTTTTCTTGTCATTCTTCGACGCACCTTCAGGATACTCCTGAGTCTTGAGGAAATTCTTGATGTCATAATACCACGGCTTCTCATCAATCACAACAGACTCGGCTGCAAACACATACGCAGGCCTCTCAAGTCGATTCACCGCAACATGTGGCACATGATTCCACCAATGAACTTTGATCATAGACGACAAAGTTGCCAAAGCATCCGCCATTTGATTCTCATCCCGGGGGACATGATACAACTTTACTTTCTTGAAGAACGTCAGTATTCTTCTGGTATAATCTCTATACGGAATCAAATGCGGCTGGTTCGTATTCCAATCTCCATTGACTTGATTGACCACTAGAGCGGAATCTCCAAATATGTCAAGGGTTTTGATCCTCAGATCAATGGCTTCTTCTATCCCCATGATACAAGCCTCATACTCAGCTTCGTTGTTGGTGACGTCAAACGTCAATCTGGCAGAAAAAGGTATATGAGCACCTTTAGGATTGATCAATACTGCCCCAACACCATTACCATTCATATTCACAGCCCCATCAAACATCAGTGTCCATTTGTCATCCGGGTCCGGTCCTTCCTCGACGAGAGGCTCTTCGCAATCTTTCATCTTGAGATACATGATGTCTTCATCAGGGAATTCAAACATCATAGGCTGATAATCTTCAATCGGTTGTTCGGCGAGGTAGTCTGACAGAATACTACCCTTGATGGCCTTCTGTGACGTGTACTGAATGTCATACTCTGTTAGAATCATCTGCCAACGGGCGACTCGTCCGGTGAGAGCTGGCTTCTCAAAGATGTACTTCACTGGATCCATCTTAGAAATCAATAAGGTAGTATGGTTCAACATATACTGTCTCAGTCGGCGAGCAGCCCAGGCCAAAGCACAGCAAGTTTTCTCGAGCAGTGAATATCTTGTTTCACAGTCGGTAAACTTTTTGCTAAGGTAGTATATGGCATGCTCTTTTCGACCAGACTCGTCATGCTGTCCCAATACACACCCCATCGAGTTCTCAGTCACTGACAGGTACATTATCAGAGGTCTCCCTGGAACTGGAGGTATAAGGATTGGAGGTTTCTGTAAATACTCCTTGATCTTGTCAAAAGCTTTCTGACAATCATCATTCCACTTGATCGCTTGATTCTTTCTAAGCAGTTTGAAAATTGGTTCACATGTGGCAGTTAGGTGAGATATGAACCTTGCAATGTAGTTCAACCTCCCTAAAAACCCACGGACTTGCTTCTCCGTTTTCGGTTCAGGCATCTCTTGAATAGCTTTGACTTTAGCTGGATCAACCTCAATCCCTTTCTCACTGACAATGAAGCCTAACAGCTTCCCTGATCTCACCCCAAATGTACACTTGTTCGGATTCAACCTCAGCTTGAACTTTCTCAACCGATCAAACAGCTTCTGCAAATTAACCAAGTGCTCCTCTTCTGTCTGCGACTTCGCAATCATATCATCTACGTACACTTCAATTTCTTTGTGCATCATGTCATGAAAGAGAGTCGTCATTGCCCTCTGATAGGTAGCACCAGCGTTCTTTAGCCCAAATGGCATCACCTTATAGCAGAACGTGCCCCAAGGTGTAATGAATGTCGTCTTTTCCATGTCCTCTGGCGCCATCTTGATCTGATTATATCCAGAGAAACCATCCATGAAAGAGAATACCGAGGATTGAGCCGTATTATCAACCAATATATCAATGTGAGGCAATGGGAAATCATCTTTCGGACTCGCCCTATTCAAATCCCGGTAATCGACACACATTCTGACTTTTCCATCCTTCTTCGGCACAGGAACAATGTTGGCCACCCACGGTGGATAACTGGTAACAGCCAGAAAACCTGCATCCCACTGCTTCTGAACCTCTTCCTTGATCTTAGTTGCCATGTCAGGACTCGTTCTACGAAGCTTCTGCTTAACCGAAGGACATCCTTCTCTAAGAGGTAATCGGTGCATCACAATATCTGTATCTAAACCAGGCATATCTTGGTATGACCAGGCGAATACCTCCACATATTCTCTCAGCATCTCACTCAGCCTCCTCTTGACAGAGTCCTCTAAAGTAGCCCCAATCTTGATCTCCTTTTTGTCGTCCTCAGTACCTAAGTTGATAGTTTCCAACTCCTCCTGATGAGGTTGGATGACCCTTTCCTCCTGCTTCAGCAATCTGGCTAATTCTGCAGGGAGTTCACAGTCTTCCTCACTCTCCTCTTCAGCTTGGTAAACGGGATTATCGAAATCATACTGAGCCATAACAGAACTGTTCATAGTGAATGCCATAAGATCGCTTCTGCATGTTTGATGTTTTGTTTTAGAAAAAGAGTTCAAAAAAAAAAAAAAAAAAAAAGTCACAAAAACAAAAAACATTGCCATTTTTATTGTTTTTGAAAAAAAATGAAACTAACGTAGGATTTTCATGCAAAATGACAAAACAACAGA
Organism: Lathyrus oleraceus; assembly: GCF_024323335.1. NCBI lineage: Eukaryota > Viridiplantae > Streptophyta > Magnoliopsida > Fabales > Fabaceae > Lathyrus > Lathyrus oleraceus. Next base: position 77,852 of record NW_026112522.1, read on the forward strand.
AAATTACTCTGTCAGAAGAGTAACTTGAACCACTTCTTCAGCCGTCCAGTTGTTGATAGACCCTCCTGGTGCACACGGGCGAACCCAGTTGTCCAAATCACAATCACTGTCACAGTCTTCACTACCGGTTGCAGAGACGTCGCCATGATTCATCAGCCCAGCGCTGGTAAAAGTACTCGGACCCGCTTGACCATTCTGCTCTGCTCGGAGAGGCTCATAACCAACACCAAATTTGTCTTCTTTAACCGGCAAATCCACCATCTTGCCCCAGCCTTCAGTTTTGCCAGAATCAACAACCTCCTTAGCCTGCTTGTAAGAAGTGATTGAAGCACCAGGCTTCTTCTGCTCAGCGTACGCCACTTTCTCAAGAGCCACAGTCTCAAATGCCTGGCATAAGGTTTCGTGGATCTCGCCATCCACCTCAACATATTTGAACGAGGATAGATGACTCACCAGGATCTCTTCTTCACCGCATACTGTCACAATCTGACCGTTCCAGATATACTTGAGTTTTTGATGGAGAGTCGACGAGACTGCCCCTGCTGCATGAATCCATGGACGCCCCAACAAACAACTATAGGCGGGCTGGATGTCCATAACATAGAAGATGATATCAAAAACCTCAGGACCTATCTTCACAGGCAAGGTAACTTCCCCACACACAGAACGTTTGGATCCGTCGAAAGCACGAACGATCAGGTCACTGGGATTAAGCACAAACCCTTCCGCATCAATCTTCCTCAGAATCTGTTTAGGCAACACATTCAATGATGACCCAGTGTCTACCAATACGTGAGACAACACTGCCCCCTTGCACTCCATGGTGATGTGCAAGGCTTTGTTATGGTTTCTCCCTTCAGGTGGTAAGTCCAGGTTGGTAAAACCTACGCCATGTCTGGTGCTCACATTGGCCATCACACCCTCCAGTTGATTGACAGAAATCTCTTGAGGCACGTAAGCCAGATTCAACATCTTCAGCAAGGCATTACGGTGTGCCTCAGAGCACATCAACAGTGAAAGTATAGAAATCTTGGACGGAGTTTGATTCAACTGGTCTACAATCTTGTAGTCACTCTTCTTGATTATCTTCATAAACTCCTCCACATCTTTCTCAAATGATCCCTCAGGCGCTTCTTTCTGAACAGGCTCTTCCTCAACCACAGCTTGCTTACCCTTCGCTTTGGCGAGAGCTTCAGCATTATTGTCCCTCAAAGGCTGCGGTGCGAATAGACGACCGCTTCTGGTAAAACCTCCTGGACCCCCTACATTATCCACAGCCGGACCAACAGTTGCAGGAACTCTATTCGGTAAGCCAATTGTCACTGGAGCTTGATTCACTGGTCTTGTCTGACTTTCAGCCCTTCTGTAATTGCGGTGAGCATTATCATACTTCCACGGCACAGCTCTACTATTCTCAACAACCCTTCTTCCAGGCGCCACGATAGTAGTTGGAACACTGATGGTTACAGGCACGGGAATGGTAACTGGGGTACCATTTGCTGCAGGTGCACTGACAATCCTTTGTCCACGTTCTTCAGACGGTTTAAAGTAAATGGTGATAGTTGACGCTGTTCCACGATCTTTTACAGCCCTACTGAATTGCAAACAACCTTCATCCATCATACCCTGGATACCGGTCTTCAACTGGTCGCAACCATTCTCAGATTCTGCACAGCCCAAACAATCTTCATCACAGCCCGGATAGACACCCCCCTTCAGCAGACGGCCCTTCACAACTAGCAGAGAAGTCTGAACATCATCAACATTAACAACCAGATCTTCAGCTTCTTCCCCTTCAATATTGTTCACTCTATGCCCACTATGCTGAGGCATAGGGTTGTTCACGACGTTAGGCACTGGAGCGAAGTTGATTGCCTTGGCATCGATCAAATCTTGGACCTTGTGCTGGAGAGCTCGACACTTCTCAGTATGGTGGCCTGGTGCCCCAGAATGAAAGTCACATCTAACATTAGCATCATAGCCAGGAGGCAGCACTGTAGGCGGAGCCATCGTACGCAACTCAATCATCCCCAACTTGAGTAGTTCGGGTAATAACTCTGTGTAAGACATAGGCAGAGGATCAAATCTTCTATCAGCCTGCAATTTCTGTCTGGGCTGATAAGGACGTTGTTGCTGTTGTTGTTGTTGCGGTTGTTGAACTCTTGGTTGTTGTTGACGAGGTTGAGGTGTCGGAATGGTCACTGCAGCTACTGGACGATATTGATCTCTGTTAGCATTTGTTCTGTACACACCCCCTCTGTGCTGTACAGCATTGGTCTCTCCTTCTCTACGGCGAGGTGCCCCAGAGAAGGGTTTCTTTAATGAAGACGAGGAACTAGCATCGTGGATCCTACCAGCTTTGATTAAGCTCTCAGTCCTCTCTCCACAAATGACGACGTCAGAAAAACTTCCGAACGGGCAGCTTCCCATCCGGTCCATGAACACACCTTGAAGAGTACCGATAAACATATCTGTCAACTCCCTCTCCAGCATAGGGGGTTGAACTCTAGCAGCCAGTTCACGCCACCTCTGGGCATACTCCTTGAAGCTTTCATTGGATTTCTGACATAGACTCTGCAGCTGAGTCCGGCTAGGCGCCATGTCCATGTTGTGTTTATACTGTCTGAGGAAGGCCTCACCCAGATCTCTCCAGCATCGGATCGAATCTCTCTTCAATTCCATGTACCAGTCCAAAGAAGCCCCAGATAGACTATCTTGGAAAAAATACATCCACATCTTTTCATCCTCGGTATACGCAGAGATCTTTCGATAATAAGCCTGCACATGGGTGCGAGGGCAAGAAGTACCGTTGTATTTGTCGAAGGACGGTGCTTTGAACTTGTGAGGGATTCTCAAGCCTTCAACCAACCCCATATTAGTAACATCAAAACCGAGAGAATTCTGACTTTCCATTGCACGGATCTTCTCAGCAAGAGCTTCAACTTTGCGGTCTCTCTCATTAACCTTTCCCAGAACGTCTTCGTCTTCACTGAGCAGAGAGAACATATCCTCTTGTCTGTCAACAATCGGAACAGGATTACGGGCCGGAGCACGGACTACTCTGGCATTAGCGGCATCTGGAACAATAGGTTGACCGTTGATTCGAATACCCCCCAACTCATCACCTACAGCATAGTTGTTGACGGGTACAGCAGCAGCAACATTGTTATCATTGACCGGACCTCCCTCTGGCGGAGCATGGTTGATCGGTGGATTTGCAGCCTCTTGTCTCTGAACCATAGCTCGAAGTTCTTCTTGACCTTGCGCAACCCCTTGCATCATATTCATAAACTGGGCCATGCTAGCCTTCATCTCAGCCAACTCAGCTTGAAATTGATCCATACTTCTCTGTTGATTCAGTCTTGTTGAGTAGCGGTGCGGACGTTGATCAGCTATCCTGCCTGAACAGGAACCAAGAGTGAGAAGTCACGATCAAGAACACCTGTTATGCAAAATGATATGAGTATGATGCTAATGATGCGTATGATGCACATGATATGCTCATTTCTCAGGCATTCAAAGAGCCTGACCCATCCTGAAAAGATGGCAACCTGCAGTAACAAGAGAATAAATAGATACAAGGAAATGCTGACATCCCTATACATACATAAGGGTGAAAAGGCATACAACCAATGTCAACAGAATATCTGAATAAACAACGTACAAAGAAAGAGAATCCCATCCAACAAGCCTGGAGGTGATTCTTAACAAAAGATCCAAGAGATGGCTTACACGCAAATGAATCCCATCCAACAAGCCTGGAGGTGATTCTCAACAAAATACAATCAGAGATACAAACTAAGACAGACGGTCTTCCGGAATGAGGGTCTTCAGGTAATGGCACTGGTCTATCAACAGTGAGCATTCTGAACAATCTGGTAAAGGAGTGATCTTCTCTTTCAACTGTCTTCTCAGCTCCAAGACTTCTCCTCCAAGGTGGTCCTCTGATTTCTGTCTCAACTCCATCTCTTTCTTCAACTGAGCATCTTTGTCTCTGAGTTGCTTCTCCAGGTCTCTGATCTTCTTCTGATAACTGGCCTCAGCCCTCTGCAGCCTCAAGCACTCCCTATGTTCTGCATCCAACATGGATTCCATCTCCTGGTAAGATCTCTTCTTGCTCCCTGCTCTGCTAGCATCTTCTCCTTGCACCTCCCTGAGTTGATGGGCCAAGTGCAGCTTATCAGCTTTGGCTTTGTACAGCTCCATATGGGTGTCTTGCTCCTTCTCTCTCAGACGACGATTCTCCATCAGGGCTTGCTTATAGTGCTCAGCAGGTACACTATCAGCAAGGATCAAAGGTGGTTGCTCTTGCAACGGTTCCATCCTATCGTAGGGTAGCAGCAAAGTTTCCACTCTCTTCTTGACCCAATCAGTGTAATCGGGCATAGCAACGGCAAACTTCTTCCCCAAGACGGATCCATCCTTCACTCCCACATCTCTCCAAGCTCTCCCTATCTGCTCCAATCTAACAGGGTCACTCTGTTTCTCAAAATACACACTTTCAGCTACCTCAGCCTCAAGTGGTCTTCCCTTCATCACAAACCCCAACTGGCGAAGAGAAAAAACCGGGTTGTAATTGATGCAACCTCTGGTCCCTACGAGTGGCACATTCCGGAATTCTCCACAGCTCATAATAACATTCTTCACATTCATCCGGTAAGATTGCCATCTGATGTCATAAGAGGTGAGCGACATGACCCTCTGAGTCCACTTAAGAGTGCTCTGGGTATCTACAAATGGTCCACTAGCTGGCAGAAGAGACATGAACCAGCTGAATAGGAGAGGTAGACAACACCTGATGGCTCCACCCTTACCATGCCTACTGTGGATGGCATAGTAAGTATCTGCTAAGAGGGTTGGGACTGGATTCCCTCTGATGAAAATGCTGATAGCAGTGAAGTCAATGAAATTTGGCATACTCGGAAACAAAACGATCCCATAGATCATGACGGCCAACTGAGCATGAAAGGCTTCCCAACTTCCCTTCTCTGCTTCGACTCTGGCTACTCTCAACAGGAACTTCAATGGCAGACCTACAACTTCCCCACAGGGTTTCCAATTCTTACCGACCTCCTCAACACTCAACCGGAGAGCTCTGGCAATCCATCTGAAGTCGACCTCCTTTGGAACGTCCAAGAAGGGAGTCTGATGCTGAATAGGGATGCCTAATAGGATAGAATACTCCTCGAGAGTAGGTGCTAACTGGTAATCCTGGAAAGTGAAGCATCTGAGCTCTGGATCATAAAACTGTAGTAGCGTCTGCAGAGGCACTGGATCTACTACCGTCTTCAATACTGTCAAGATATCTCCATACTGTCCAACGAAATTCTTCAGACGATCATCTGTCACAAAGCTACCCAACTCAATCAGTGAAGTCAACGGCTCACGATGAAAGCTGTAGGAACAGGTCTTCCGCTTCGGCTCGGGGACCGTTGCCATCTCTATCAGTAGACAAGCTCTGGAATGTACCTGAGAAATGATATGCATGCAGAGATTAGTTTTTTTCTTTTCTTTCTTTTTTTTTTGATTTGATTTTTTGATTTTTTTTTTTCAATGCGTTTCTTTTGAAAAATAAATATGCTATGATGCACATGATGCCGACTGGACTGGCTGGTTGTGCAATCTCTGATACTAGGCCGAAGCTTTAGTCAAAATCAGAACATAAATCCCACTTAAGGTCAACCGAACACTGTCTGAACACAAAGTCACCATCAGAACCAAGTCACCAACAGAACCGAGTCACCAACAGTACCTGTAATAACGAATAACCCTTCCCCACTCACGGGTGTAGTCTAGGCCAGGGTAAAGCTTGAGAGAAACGCAACATAAATAACCTTTCGCAAATACTGTCATATACACACCCGAAGTATGTAACGACAACATCCCACCAGGGTCTGAACTGCTCGTGATATCAATGTTCCGCTAAGTGGCGCCATACCACCCGCTTCCCATGAATCACTCTATTCCTAGGTATCCTAGATTGCACTCATGGTCTGGGTATTGGACCTTTTACCTCAACTGACTCTTCCCCCCACACAGAGAGAAACAAACAACCAGCCAGGTGAACAGATGAATAAATGCAAACATTAATGCAAACATAAATGCAAACAATAGACAATGAATGCAAACAGTAAATAATGAATGCAATAAATAAACACAGCATAAAGCAACCAAAACCCTAACCTAAAGAGCGCTAGGAGAGACTCGCTCAGGGAAGATGGACCAGCATAGGTCAACTTCTCTATTATCCCCAGCAGAGTCGCCAGCTGTCGCATCACGCGAAAAACCGGCGGGAAAAGAAAGAAACAACAGAGCCGCCACCGTGCGTTATTTATCCCAAAAGAGGGAAAGGAAACGCTCGAAGTAAACCTAGGGAAAGAACATGGTCTTGCGACCAAAGAGGATGGGTTCGGGAGTCGGTTATGCGAAGGGAAGGTATTAGCACCCCTACGCATCCGTAGTACTCTACGGGATCCACGCACACTAGAAAGGAAATTGGTTGCTAAACACTACTCAAATATTCACACACACTGGCTGAAAGAAAGGAAAGAGACTGACTGAAACTGAACTCGGCAGGATGTCGCATCCTGGGCCTACTTAGTCTATCGGGCATAGACATCAGAGTCGAAGTAGTTCGGACTGGGGAAACGAAACATGCTCGCTAGGATATCGTATCCTATGCATACGTATCTTCTCGGACGAGAGAAGAATCAGAGCATTCGTAGCTCGGCTGACACGCACGCAAACAAAACAAAACACAGGCAAACGTGGAGCCCGACTGCCAATCACTGGACTTATGTCAGCATCCGAACCTAAACACACGCAAAGAGGCAAACGTGGAGCCCGACTGCCAATCACTGGACTTACATCAGCATCCGAACCTATACAACACAACAGATAGATAGGGAGTCGGGGACTCAGCCTATAACTGTCAAACAAAAACAACAGACAGACAGCAAATGCTAAGGAGTACGGGGACTCGAGCCTAGCAAAGGTCAAACAACACACACACAAAAGAAAGAGGGCGCCCGGAGAGATCAGCTCAATCTCCTGCCTACATACTTCATCTGGTGTGAAGATCAGGGCGATGTAGTTCCCCTACGCAGGGATAAAGGACTAGCCTAACCAGATAACAGAGGGAGACACAACTCTAGGGAGACTACGACTCGAGCCTAGATGTTGTCATGCAAAATCATCCCTAAGTTAAGGTTTCTAGCTAAATGGCACGCGGGCCGACCTATCCTGGACAGGCACAGGAAAAAGCAAGGTCTCAATTGCAACTAGGGCAAGAGAAAGGGGATATCTCAATCACAACAGGGGTGAGAGAAAAGAATTAGTGTTAGTGGTTAGTCAAACTCGACAAGACATCGCATCTCGTGCCTACGTATCTCATCTGAACATGAGAATCAGAGTTGCCGTAGTTCGGCCTAACAACTCTAAACATGGCTCACACAGGGAGCAAGCCACACAGACTTGACTTTGCACAAGGGCAAATCAAGCACAACCTATCTTGCACAAGGGCAAGTCTAAGCTAAACCTAAAGAGGCAAAGCAAACAGGCAATCACAATCACAAAAAAACACACTCTATATGCATACAAGAGGCTCAAGCAAAAGGTTAGGCACTAGGGCCAACTGGAATAGGGTAAAAGGTGCTCTTAACCTTGCCATTGAGGGGCTAAGGTGAAGCAAATGAAAGGTGAGTGAAGATAAGACTTCACAGCTCTTATCCCTGGCCTGGGAGAGCTCAAGACATGAATGTGTGGGTTCAGAAAGTGGGAACCCTTCTACACATTTAAAACTGACTCAACTGTACAATTGTACAAGATCTTGGGTTTGTATCCGCAATGCATCAACACAGTGGTGTGAGCAAAGCGGATGACACACTGAATAGTGGGGGATAGATTGCATATCCCTACCTTCCACCAATTGCCTCTTCACTTAGGAGGACTTTGACTCTATGCAAGGACAAAGTTAAACATCCACAAACATTGCCTCTTAAGGAGGACTTCAGACAGTTGCCTGGCCAAGTAACAGGCCAGGTCTTCCAGACTACATGAAGACAAAGAGACATACCTCAATGCAAATTGCTTATACAAGCAAAGCAAAGCAAAAAGTTCACAAGGAACTAAAAGCAACTAAAGTACCTGAAATCAGTCAAGCACAGTTAGTATACAAGTCAGACAAAACAAAAATGAAGCAGACATCTACCAGTCCACACAAGCAAGTGGATGTGCAAGGCACAAAGCTTAAGGCATGTTAGCCAAACTAACTACAAAACAAACAGGTTAGACAATGATACTTGAGTAAGCTCAATCAAAAGAATTGGTCTTAATGGCCATTTGATGGTCAACCTGAAATCACAAGCTCAAAAGTGAGTAGCAGGACCACTAGGACAAGCCTAGGGTCAAAAAGGAATGAAAAAGTCAAAACAGCAAAAGGCAAGTATCCAAAATCATGTTCAAACAATTAAGAAACAAAACCAATTGGGTTCACATTCATATCAATCATCATCATCATTTCATGAACCATTTAGGTCAAAGTATAGCAAATAGAAGCTCATAGAAGTCAACAGCAAGACTTAACTCAAAAGCAATCTTAAACATTTCCAAAAATCACCAAATAAATCATGATCAATCACAACCCATAGCATGGTAAGCATGTCAAATTTCATCTCATTTGGACCAGTGGAAGGCAGTCAATGAAAATAAGAAAGTCAAAGCAATTTTGAACATGTTCAAAGAAGTCAACCAAACATGCATCAACTTAGAAAATTCATAAATCAGTGATAGCATATGATAAATGAATGGGATCAAAACCATGGCAAAGATGAGGATGTCTAGTTATCTCATGTAAAATTTCATGTCCATCCAATAAAGTATGAGAATTTCACAAATGAAATAGGAACAAGTGTCACAAAAAGTCAACATATGACTAGACAGGGGAGAAAATCTCAAACAATTAGGAAATGCCACAAATAAATCCAAGAAAATTCACATGTAAACTAGACATACAGGAGTAGGTTCATGCAAAATATCAGATCAATTGGAGGTCAAGAAGCATGGTAATGAAAATCATGAAGTTGGTCATCAATGGTGTGACACAAATTGTCACACCCTAATTCAAAAAATCATATCTCACAAACCACAAATGATAAATTCACAAACTTTATACCAAAATCACCATGAATGTGTCTAGTTTAAGCACAAAAAATTTGGGAGCCATTGGATACATTCTCATTATTTCACAATTGATTTGGCAAAGTGTACAAAATTTGGTCACATGTCATAAACCCTAAGGCCATTTAAAAACCACTCATCCAAAAATTCTGGAAAAATAATGATAAAAAAGTAGAGATCATGATGGACACAACACAAAAAATCCCATTAAATTTGGATTAAAAATGAACAAGTTATGATTTTTGTAAGTTTGAGTGATTTAAATGAAATAAAAATTGAAAATTAAATGGATTAATGGAATAAATAAAGAAACAATGGGGGGGGTCAACGCCCCGGTCAACGCGCCCAGTAGCAGCGCTCCTTTTTAAATATATATTTTAGAAGGCATTTAATAATTGAATTGGCATCGCGCCCCAGTGGTAAAACATTTGGTATTTGAAGCAAGGGTCTGGGGTTCGAATCCCCCTCGCCC